>NC_081408.1:220977450-221277450 GCF_030272615.1 Cryptomeria japonica | reverse complement strand
ATATCCATGTGACCATGGAAATATTAGGGAGAATCAAGCCTAGGCCAATGTGCGTTAGTAAAACCAGGGGTTGTCTATTTGGAGAGACAACACCCCGTATGTACTGTATTTTATTCGTAAATGTAAAATGTTGCATGAGTGTAATTTGTATTTATTGGAATATTTAAATTGTTTAAGGGACAATTGCCATGTGTTTATTGTGATGTGGAATTATGTTGTAGTGTCACTTGACACCTATGTAGTATGTTGTGTTGGCAATTTGTCATGTCACCTTTTTGAAGGTTTTATTTTTGTTAATGGTTATATCCCCTAATTATCCTTGAAGGAACCAAGAAATCTAGGTTAGAGAGCCACAAGGAAGGTCAACTCAGAGTTGACCCGTAGGTTAACTTCAGGTGGACTTTCTGAAGGTCAAATCAACTCCTAGAGTCAATTTTAGAGATTTTTTATTAGGCCTCATGGGGTACCTATGGGTGAAGGCCAAAATTGGCCATGTGTCTTTCCCTTAGGACTTGTTTAACCACCCAAAAAAGTGGTTTTCCCAAGATGGACGAATTCCATCTATAGGAGTGCCATCCTTGGTAGGATAACCTTCTTGGAGATAGTAATCCCTCTTCCCCATTCCATTTCCCTTCTCTAGGCACCTAGGTTAGGGAGTGTGTAAGACCTAGGGAAGACCAACCCAATGGGAGATCACTCACTCTATCCAAGAGGTTGGAAGGAGTGAGAGAGGCCTTCTTAGGCTAAGAATGGAAGCTTAGTGAGCTAATCACCCACTCTCCACTTTTGGAGATTTTTGGAAAAATTTGAAAGGAAAAACCAGTTTTAGAAAATTTAGAGGAATTTGGTGGCCAAGATTTGCAGAAAGTTGTGTGGATTGGGCAGCTCATCTTCAACCAAGTTTAGAATACCTATTGGCAGAATAAGGTTGGTTGTTATCTCCTCTTGTTTATGTTGTTTATGTTAGCTATGTTGTTTTGTTGAAGGAAAGATTTGCTTGTAAAGGAAGTGTGTATGTATAATGTTGTAGAAGGAAATAATGTGTAGTTTTATTTCTATGTTTTTTTCTGTTTTGTGTTTTTGTTTTGGGAGTGTCCAAGATCTCCTACTCTTGGGAGAGTAGGATGATCTTGGGGTGGAAGAAGCATGACAGCCTTGGGTGAGAGGCTCTCCTTAAGGAGAGTGATCTCAAGGGTGTCCTTTGTGACCCTTGCTGCATAGCCTTGTGTATGCATTTGGGGGTCATAAGGGGAGAGAAATGGCTTTGAGCCTTTGGGGGGGCATAAGGTGGTTGGGATGAATTCTGATTGGGTATTTGTGTTGCCATGAGGTGGCTTGTGATATTCTTTTTGGCTGCAGTCTCCCCAACGGTACTTGGTCCACTTCCACCCATAGATTTATCTCCACAAATGTGGTGATAGTGTAGCTTGGGATGGGAAAGTGTATGTGTTGTGTGTTTTCCCTATTGTTATGTTGTATTGCTTGGTTGTAACCCGTCTATGCCTTGATTCTCCTAGCTCGGGGGTGGCTTCTGGTAAGCCTAGGCTGGGAGGTGAGCATCCCATGGTCACAGTCCTAAAATTTACTTGCAGGTGGCTTGGGAAAAAGATTAGGAGTTGCAGATTGATGTGTTGCAGACTTCTATCCAGGATTCTTATTTTTATTTAAATGCAAAAAAAAAAGAGAAAAAGAAAAAGAAGAGAAAGTGCAGATGTAAATATAGGACTTAAAATGATTCTGTTTCTATTTGAATAAATGTAATTTTTATTTTCTGTGTAAAGATTAGAGAAAGATGACTGTTTAGAAATTCTACCCATTTTTATATTGGGCTATTGTAACCTATCATTCTGGAAAGTAATGTAAATTTTTATTATATTTTGATGCCTATTGTGTTGTAGAAGACTACATTTAAATTTGGTCTGTAACATGTTTAGTTACTGCAATATTAAAGAAAAGTAACAGAAAAATGCATTAGGATTCCTTATTTACTATTCATTAGTTTATTTACTGCATTAGTAAGGAAAAGAAAAAGAAGTGCAGTAGGGTTATTATTTACTTGCATAGTGTAAATTCTGTAATTTTATGACTGTTTTAAAAAAAGGAGTGAACTAGTATTATTTTTTTATTTATTTCTCACTATTTACTTGCATAGTTTAGATTTTGTTATTTTATGACTGTTAAAAGAAAACCAGAACTATTTCATTTCTGTAGCAAGTTTAAATAAAAGAAAGAAATAAATAGATCTATTCTAAATGCTGTTAGAAGACTAAAACAGAATGTAGATGGTTTAAAAAAAAAAAAAAAAAAACTCAGATCAATATAAGGGTTTTAACCCTATTACTTCAACATTTAGTCATATATATATTTCTATATGTATATAAGTATATATATTGAAAATATATACCTATATATATAGAAAATATATATATATAAGATTTCCTGTATATGTATACCTCTGTAACAACGAAATTTAAAAAGAAACAAAAACATGTATTCTGAATCCTGTGCATCTCTGTTACAAATCATATAAAATATAATGCAGAATAAACCCTTTTATCCTATATATATATATATATATATATATATATATATATATATATATATATATATATATATATATATATATATATATATATATATATATATATATTCTGCATCAAAAAAAATATGCTCTGTGGATGCCTGTAGAAGAAAATATCTGCATATTCATAAACGATACTATGCATATTATATATATATATATATATATATATATATATATATATATAATACACATAATATACATTGGAAATTTAAAAAAAAAAAAAACTACATCTTATACCATTTTTATCAACCCACGAAACTTATTAAAAATGTTGCAAAAAAAAAAGGGAAGCAAGTCTCGCGGGCCACTGTGTGCAACACAGTGGACGGCCACGGCCGAACCACTGTGCTACACACAGTGGGCGGCGCCGAAGGGCACCGCACTGTGTGTAACACAGTGGGCGGTCGCGGCCGCCACTGTGCTACGCACAGTGAACGGCGCCCGCCACTGTGTGTATACACAGTGGGCGGCGGCTATGCCGTCCGCCACTGTGTGTACACACAGTGGGCGGCGCTGCCGCCACTGTGCGTATGCACAGCGGCGCCCGAACCCCTGCGAAAACCTCCGCTCTCCCCGCATGAAACCCTCCGCCTCCGTACCTGCAGTCACATTTCAAAACAAAAAAAAAGAGAAAGAAAACAAAACAAAGAAAAAGGGTTAATATAAAACCCTAACCCATTTCGGGTTAGGGTATAATATGTAAAAAAAAAAAATAAGGGGTAAAAATAACATAAGACAAGTGTAATATGTAAAAATGCAACCCTAACCCCATTTCGGGTTAGGGTTAGCATTATAAGAATATATATATATACATATATATATGTATATATATATAAATGAATATATTGATATATATATATATATGTATATTTATATATACATATATATTTATATACATATTGGAGATTTAGATTTGGGGACATTTAAATTGATTTTAATTTATAATGAGGATTAGAATTTAAGAATTTATAATGTGATATATATATATATATATATATATATATATATATATAAAAGGGAAATTAAATTGGAAATTTAAAGCTAGATTTTAGTATAAAATTTGGGGTTAAGTTTATAATTGAAATATTATGGAATTTTTAAACATTGATTTTAATATATGAAATGGGGTTAATTAATGATAGGATTATTATACGTCCATTTACTCCTTAGGAGATTTGAAATTTAAAAAAAAAAAAAAAGGATTTAAGAATGAAGGGGTTATCAAAATCGGAAAACACCATACATCAACTCGAATAATTTAATTAATTAATCAATAGACTTCCCTAATTATATTTGGGGTATTAGGAAAATTTAAAAAAAAGGGAATTTGTAGAACCAATTTTATGGACCATAAACCCTTTGGGGGTAAGCTTGGGCCAAATTTAATTTAATCGACAAATTAAGAAGTTAGGGAAAATTGGAATTGGCCTTAGCTTATTGTCGGTTTTAGTGGACAAACGACATTGTAGTAATTCGAACCCTCATCAGTTGGATGTATATAATAATTTCGCAGGTGTATCAATTAATCAATAGCATTATCCTTATATGGATTGGGAATGATTTAATACCTTAAGGTAACCAATTATTCCTTGGTTTAATTAGCGACAACTTGTCTTAGGTAATTGAGCTAGCTAACTAATCGGCAATGCAAATTAATCTTCATCAATCAAGTCACTCGCTCGAGTTGGTTATTTAACTTAACCTTAGTAAGTAAGTTAATTACTTCCTAGATAAGACAAAACTTTAAATACAGTCGTTATGTATTAGGATTTATAGCGAGTTCATGACGTCAAAAAAATTTGTTGTTCCGTTTTTGTGCCCTAAAGTTTGGGCACGACATGTATAATGGAAATGATTATGAATTTTTGATGCGATGTGACTATATGCTCATGTGTAGTGATATGATGATAATGTGAAATGCAATACGTTTTGAATGGTGATGATGTGACAGTGAGGATAACCGATGAACAACAAAGAGGGGAGGGGGGTGAATCAGTTGTTAACAAATTATATCATTTAATCCACTAAATAACCTTAAACTAGATTAAGTACTGGTAAAGCAAAAATAGATACCGATAAGCAATAAAACTTAACAATAAAACAAATAATCAACACAATGCAACCATACCACATAACACCATGACTTGTACGTGGAAAACCCAGAAAGGGAAAAAGCATAGTGGGAAGCCTACCCACAGTCAGATGATACTTCTGTAGAAAGTATGTGATACAATGAGGGGCCTGCACATGTAGGAAGGCACACTACCTAGAGCGTACTGCTCATTACAAAAGAGTCTCACTGACTACAGAGAGGTAATAACCGCCTCAAGATAAATGGACAAAAATCTAGAATAATGAACTTCCATAGATAGCATCTACCATGCCTGATTACAGTTCTGGTTAGGATCAAATTTCGGAGGCCTTTGACCTCTTCCTTAATCCCAATTCGATCACCTATGATTGACCAAATCTCCTTCGCATATGATATTGCATTCCAAGACCATGACACTTAATCCCCATTCCCATGATCTACAATGAGATCTTAAATCATTTTATGTCAACCCTAAGGCCTAAACCAATTAGGTCAGCCACCTAAAAGATATTACAATAATATTATTACATAAATCCATATTACAATGATATGCCATGTCAGCTTAAGACCAAAATGACAATAACCAATCCATAGAATATCTCGGTAACATGTAGAGTACATGTTAACATGATACCAGTCCATAACCTAGATAGGCACTAGACTTATTCTGGGTCCACCACACCAAAGAAATGTCTTCAAGCAGTTGAAGCATGATCAAAGAACATCTTCAACATCCTAAAATCCATCCAGAAGCCGTACCAACATGACTTATGTATCCTGTCAAGATTTCTCAATGAACACTCTTTCGGTTAAACCTTAAACCAATGCCAATAAGGGTTTACAAGAGTGTATGATAGCATCTGATTTCCAAGTCAATTCCAATTGACCAAAACATGCTCCAAGAATATGTAACACATAAAATAAAACATACTTTATTGATCCAAACATGTCGAAAGTGTCCAACAGATAGTCTCTTCTACCGGTAACACTAGATCTTCTACCAGTAATCAAAACCTATATGTCGGTAACCAACCATAACAAATAGTGTTGACATCAATAACAAACCATCAATGCAACACATAATCAATTCATCCATAATGCCAACAATCTCCCCCTTTGGCATTGATGGCAACACTAGATGTGAAAAACATCTAAGTACCAAAAAAATGCCAAACAAGTCTCCCCCTTTGGAAGATAACCAACAATCTTCTGAATATCAATAACTCTCCCCCTGTGAATGATATCTCTGTAAATTTCTGAATTTATTTTTCACATCACTATCTGATGCAGAGCATCATGAAATTCCAACCAAGGACTCCAAACCATCCATGAAGCCCAATATATCAACACAATTCTTCAATCAGTTAGAGGCATTATCAACATCCTTAACATATTATTCCAACAACCAACCAATCAACATTTTAATGTATGAGAAATTAAATCTGCATCCATCAAGGATCATGCTGATCCAATCATCTGAACAACATTTTAGAGGCATTTCTCATGTAACAACACACCTTATCATTGATTCAATAACAAATATGATAGGTTCCTCAATCTTATCAAAGATACTTACAACCTTTACATTCCATAAACTTAAACATTCAATTAATCACAAAAATTTCACCATATCCTTAAAAAATCATACCAATCAATCATGAGTCTATCCAATTCATGCTTCTAATCACTTTCCAAATCTGTCCCAGTTGTGACAATTTTGATACCCAGCATTCTGTTATTAATATCTTTTAACCCAGACAACATTGTTGGAATCTCTCTAGTGGAGACATAGATAGCTAGTCTTTCTAAAACATATCCAAAAATTGTAAATATCCAACGGTTATTTAGAGATTTATGCCCTCTGCACTGAGACCGTTTTGACTGTTATAGAAAAACAAGAAATGTGCATGCCCAGACTGCCTAGGGCATCGAATATCTCACACAATACCAAACCATTCAATACCAAACCAAAAAAATATTGAATTAAATTCAATCCACTACTAAAATCCAGAATATTACAATTTTTGGATGGTTACATTGTGAGATATCAACAAATCCTTGTGACTAACACTATTAATGAGGGTTTACAGGCAGTTTTTAGTAAAATCCTCATATCTGAGTCATTTCACATTGAAAATGTTTCAAAACAAAACCAAAGGAAGGATTATTAATTCCTCTATCTAATAATACTATTGATACATTGTTTCCAGGCTGTACAGGTCGCACAAGGCCCTGGAAACAACTCGGAAATAGTTAAAACCAATCAAAATAACAAGAATTGAGTGCACCAAAATATACCAAAATATTCTCCTTCCTAAAATATCAACTTGGATTGATAATATAATGGTATTTAAAACCTCTTGACCATTCATACCTTCCTAACTACCTCCAAGACCAATGGGAACCAACTCTTCATCATTTTTGTTGCATTTTTGCAATGTTGTTTGTGCAATTTTTATAGTTTTTTGCAAGAATGACTCCAAAATTTACATGGACCCTCTAAATATTCAAAAATGGAATAAACATAACATATTACATCCATTTTACCCTTCCTTGGGTATTTTACATATTTTTGACCTTCTTGACCCATCTAGGACCCATTAGGACAACTTGAGCAACTTTTACAAATTGTTACAATTATGGCTCATAGCCCTTTACATTTTGACTCTATGGACTCAAATACATTAAAATGACCATATAAAATCAAATATGAGTGAAATGACTAATGGCATGATCTTTAACCTCCTGGTGTACCTTTGTGCTAGGTGCTCCTGCACCACTATCTCTCCCCTTTTGACATCAATTCTAGAAATATGACACAAATATCAAAGCAAGAATATAAACCTTTGATTCTCAAAGCTGACTACTCCCCCTAAGTAGTAGCACCACTCATCAGTGCTGGAATGAATAATATCTCTGATAATGCATGTCAAACTGATGACAAACTGCATCAATCAAGTCTCTGTCGGAGGGGCAGAAACCCCTAACCTATCTCTCAAATACTCAAATGATTCCTTAGACAATGATTTAGTGAATATATCTGCAATCTATTCTTTAGTGTTCACATAAAGCAGTTTGACTTCCTTTCCTTCTACCTTGTCCTTCAAAAAGTTATACTTTATTGATATATGCTTAGTCTTAGAGTGAAATACTAGATTCTTAGACATGCCAATAGTTGCAAAGTTATCATAGTAGATAACTACTAGTTCACTATAATTTACCTTGATACCATTCAATATTTGCTCCATCCACAAGAATTGAGTGCAATTAGTTGCTGCTGCAGCATACTTAGCTTCTGTAGTAGATAAAGAAACACATGACTATTTTTTGCTGATCCATGAAACTAGTTTCTTTCCAAGAAAGAAGGCTCCACCATAAGTTCTCTTCCTATCATTAGTATCTCCTTCCCAATCTAAGTCAGTATATGCACATAAAGTGAAATCACCATTTTTAGAATACCATGAGCCATATTCTGTTGTTCCTTGCAAATACCGAAATATTCTCTTTATTGCGAATTCATGATTTTCTTTAGGATTACTTTGATATCTTGAAACAATACTTACCGCATTCATAATATTTGGTCTAGTGTGAGTTAGATATAACAAACCACCAATCATAGACTTATACCTTGTCAGATTTACCAGTGTAGAAGTATGCTTGATAGATAATTTCTCACTTGTCACCATAGGTGTACTTACCGGTTTGGAATTATAAATACCAAACTTCTTCAACAATTCCCTCAGATACTTAGCTTGATAGATAAAAATGCCTTTGTAGGTTTGAGTAATCTGCAAACCTAAGAAAATTTTCATCTCACCAATCATGGACATTTCAAATTCATTCTTCATATTATTAGAGAATTCCATGCACAATTTATCTTCTCCTCCAAAAATGATATCATCAACAAATACTTCAATAATCAGAATATCATCATCAATGATCTTATAATATAAATTACTATTAGTAATGCCTTTAGTAAAACCAATCTTCAAAAGATATTTTTCCAACCTTGTATACCAAGCTTTAGGAGCTTGTTTCAATCCATATAAAGCTTTCTTCAAATTGCAAACCATATCTTTATCATCTATTAGTGAAAATCCATCAGGTTTCTCAATGTATACTTCTTCCTCAAGTTCACCATTCAAAAATGCACATTTAACATCCATTTGATAAACCTTATAGTTCTTATAAGCTACATAGGCAAGAAATAGTCTAACAACTTCAATTCTAGCTACAGGTGCAAATGTCTCACCATAATCAATTCCTTCCATTTGAGAATATCCTTTACAAACCAATCTAGCCTTGTTTCTTACAACTTTACCATCCTCATTCAGTTTATTCCTAAAAAACCATTTAGTTCCAATAACATTCTTATTTTTAGGTTGGGGAACTAAAGTCCAAGTTTCATTCTTCTTTATCTGATCTAATTCATCTTCCATAGCTTTTAACCAATGTTTATCTTTACAAGCTTCATTAACAGATTCTGGTTCAATTTGAGAAATAAGGTATACCTCTTCATTTTCCAGTCTTCTTCTTGTCATAACTCCCTTGTTCCTATCTCCAATGATTTGATCTTCAGAGTGATTTAATATTACATACCTTTGTGTTTTCTGAACTTTAGGTTCACTGCTCTGATCATCAGTCATAGTTGAATTTTCTGATTGTGCCTGTGCAACAGTCTTAGTTTCCTGTACCGATTGAGGCATTGCCGATTCAGTTATGATCATTTCTACTGTTGGTTCCCTGTCATATGATATAGATTAATTTCCGTACTACTCATCCACTTTCACATTAGTGTTCTCCACAATTTTCTACAATCTTTTGTTATAACATCTATATCCTTTGGTTTGAATTGAATAACCAAGAAATATCGCTTCATCGCATCTAGGATCAAACTTTCCAATTGAATCATCTCTTTTGATATAGCATTTACTTCCAAAAATTCTGAAATATTTAATAGTGGGTGTATGTCCAAACCATAATTCATAAGGAGTCTTACAGGTTTCACCTTTGATGTGAACTTTGTTGAATGTGTAGACTGCTGTACTCATTGCTTCTCTCTAGTCGATGTGAGGCAATTTGGCTTCCATCATCATAGATCTTGCTGCATCCAAAATGGTTCTGTTCTTTCTTTCCACTACTCCATTTTGCTGAGGAGTCCGAGGTGTAGATAATTGTCTCCTAATTCCATTTGTCTCATAGTAACTATTAAATTCATGAGAAGTGAAATCACCGCCTTGATCTGATATTAGGCATTTGATTTTCAATCCAGTTTCTGTTTCAACCTTTGTTTTAAAGATCTTGAATTTCTCAAAGGCTTCAGACTTCTCCCTTAGAAAAGTCACCCACATCATCCTAGAATAGTCATCAATAATCAACATAAAATACCTATCACCTTGAAAGCTTCTAGTCCTTGTTGGACCACATATGTTAGTGTGAATCAAATAAAGTAAATCATTAGATTTATCATGTATTCTCTTAAAACAAGGTTCTAACTTTCTTTCCCAATTGACATTCCTTACATACTAGATTATGAGGCTTCATAATCTTAGGTATATCTCTAATTGCCTTAGTTTAACTAATCTTAACAATACAATCAAAATTAACATGACACAACTTCTTATGCCATAACCAACTCTCATCAACATGAGCAATCAAACATGTCTTATTTACCAGTGTTCAAGTGAAAGATATTACCTCCAGTTTGAATATCGGTTGCAATATCCAGACTAGTCTTGTTAATGATTTTGCATTTTCTATCTTTAAATTGAAGTTGGAAACCCTTGTCCACCAATTGACAAACACTCAAAAGATTATGCTTTAAACCTTCTACATAATAGACATTATCAGTATTATGCTTTCCATCCAGAGAAATAATACCTCTACCTTTGATCATACATGCTTTGTTATCTCCAAATCTGACTTGACCGCCATTGTATTCTTGCAGGGACATAATTTTTTTTTTTATCTCTAGTCATATGATGTGACAATCCACTATCAATTATCCATTCATCATTATCTTCAACTTTTTCTGCCAAGGCCTTTTCTTCATTCATGATATCCGGTTTCGGTTTATCTTCCTTTAAAGCATAGAACACCCATTCCTTTCCATTGTCAGATCCACTAGCAGAGTCTTCTGTCAGTTCATCCCCAGAGTCATCACTTACTCCTTCCTCATCCGCTATGTAGCATTGTTTACTTTTCTTGAATCTATATCTGTTCTAGTTAGGCTTAAATGATTTCTTAACTCTTTCCTCAAATCTTGCATTCCTTTCAGGACATCTAGATGCAAAATGACAAATCTTATTACATGCAAATTTTTTAAAAGGTGCTTTTCCTTCATACTTACTTCCTGTCGGTCCTTTAGGTACTCTTCTAGCAAATAAGGCTTCAAGTTGCTCAAATTCTTCATCTTCTTTCCTCACATCTTCCAGTTCTTTTGCTTATAGGACTTTCCAATCACTTTTATTGGTAGATGATGATGATGATGATGCATGAAAAGCAGGTTCAAACTTTATAGCTCCAGAAGATCCAAATTCTTCAAGCTCAAAAGAAGATAATTTCCCAATTAGAATGTCTCTATTAGCTGAAGAGTTAGCCATTGTTCTCATCTCATTAACCTCAGTTGCCTTCATCTTGTAAGCTCGAGGAAGGGATCTCAATACTTTGGAAACTATTTGATCTTCACTGAGAAATCCTCCACAACATTGAATTCCCATAACAATCTCATTTACTCTTTCCATAAACACAACAATTCTTTCATTATCTTCCATCTTTAAGTTTTCATATCTTACCCAATAACCATCAAGTTTAGCAATTTTGACAGTAGGATCACCTTCATTCAGAGTTTGCAATTTATCCCACATAACCTTTGTCGATGATTTATCAGTCAATCCCATGATTTTTTGATTAGTAAGTGCACACAAGAGGGCTTCTCTAGCTCTGCAATCATTTTCAATATTCTTATCCAAGTCTGCAGGAGCAGAATTGCCAGATGCCTGATCATAAGGTGTGTATCCTTTCTCAGTGATCTCCCAAATATCCTTGCAAAGACATCTAAGACGAGTCTCCATTCAAATTTTCCATATCCCATAATTTGTTCCATCAAGCTTAGGGATTTCTCTTCTGAAAATTGTTGCCGATGGATTTGAAGTGTTAGCTGCCATAGGATCTACCTCAAGCGGTTAAGCTTCTGCAAAAAAAAACCAAAGCTCTGATACCAATTGTTAGGATAACCAGTGAACAACTGAGAGGGGGGGGGGGTGAATCAGTTGTTAACAAATTATATCATTTAATCCACTTAATAACCTTAAACTACATTAAGTATCGGTAAACCAGAAACAAATACTGATAAGCAATAAAACTTAACAATAAAATAGATAATCAACACAATGCAACCATACCACATAACACCATGATTTGTACATGGAAAACCTGAAAAGGGAAAAACCATGTTGGAAAGCCTACCCACAGTCAGATGATACTTTTGTAGAAAGTATGTGATACAATGAGGGGCCTGCACATGCAAGAAGGCACACTGCCTAGAGTGTACTACTCATTACAAAAGAGTCTCACTGACTACAGAGAGGTTATAACCACCTCAAGATAAATGGACAACAATCCAGAATAATGAAATGCCAAAGATAACATCTACCATGCCTGATTATAGTTCCGATTAAGCTCAATACCGGATGCCTTTGACCTCTTCCTTAATCCCAATTCGATCACCTATGATCAACCAAATCTCCTTCGCATATGATATTGCATTCCAAGACCACGACACTTAATCCCCATTCCCATAATCTACAATGAGATCTTACATCATTTTATATCAAACCTAAGGCCTAAAGCAATTAGGTTGGCAACCTAAAAGATATTACAATAAGATCATTACATAAATCTATATTACAATGATATGCCATGTCAACTTAAGACCAAAACAACAATAACCAATCTATAGATTTCCTGAAACATCTAGTAACGTGTAGAGTACACGTTAACATGATACCAGTCCATAACCTAGATAGGCACCAAACCTATTCTAGGTCCAGCATGCCAAAGTAATGTCTTCAAGCAGTTGAAGCATGATCAAAGAATATCTTCAGCATCCTGAAATCCATCTAGAAGCCATACCAACACGACTTATGCATCCTGCCAAAATTTCTCAGTGAAAGCTCTACTGGTTAAACCTTAAACCAATGTCGGTAAGGGTTTACAAGAGTGTATGATAGCATCCGATTACCAAGTCAATACCAGTTGACCAAAATATGCTCCAGGAATATGTAACACATAGAATCAAACATACTCTATTGATCCAAACATGCCAAAAGTGTCCAATAGATATCTCTTTTGTTGGTAACACTATATGTTCTAGTGGTAACCAAAACCTGTCTGTCGGTAACCAACCATAATAGCTAGTGTTGACATGAATGATAAAACATCAATGCAACACATAATCAATTCATCCATAATGCTAATAGTGACATGATGAATTCAATACATGGATTAACTAAATGAATGTAACGATCTTATAAAAAATATGAATAAAACTATATGCAAATGCAATTATCTACAAAATGATTAATGCATTGCAACAATTTTAGTGCTTCTACAAGCAGAATGATGGTTAATTACAAGGATGGAATTCTAATGAAATGAAATGTTATGTAGAGAATTCAATTGTTTTTGATAATGTCCAATGTACTCAATCCTTTAATACTCGAGATAACATTATTTGAAACATTAGCCTTGGAAAAATGTAAAATGCAATCTAGTCTAAGTATGCAAAGATACAAACTAATGCAATGCTACCATCAGACCGATCATTTGATCATGCTTTTTACCTTCATTGAGACTTTAAAATGTTGTAAGATAATACAAACATTAGTGGTATAATTAAACCATGATGACCTGATCATTGTTTGCTTGGATTTTGATATTGAAAGTTAACACAAGAATCAAGGTATGATTAAACCCAGATAACCTGATTGTTGCTTGTATGCAACAGACAAAAGTTAATCAATTTCCTATGCAAATCAGAAATGTCATCAGTGATGTTTGGCTGGTCATATCCCGTTACAAATTTGCATAATACTAATGATTAACTAATAGACAATAGACAAAGAAAAGAGCATGCTCCTTCCTAGCTCCTCTAGTTTGAGATATTCTTGAGTTACTCAGGAGACATGAATCCAAAAATCAAGATACATCAATTGAAAATTCAGGTTAAAGTGTTTTAATCGTGATTCAAAAGATATCATTTATTGAAATTTGTTTGTTTGATGTTGAATTTAATTTTATACTTGTGCTCAATATTCATTGTTGGATTTTTGCGATCTTTAGTTTTATAAGTGTTGTCTCACTATTGTTTGTTGTGTTTAAGTTCAAGTGTGGAATGCCCCTAGATAGGTTTAGGATTTTGCCCCTAGTTCAGAAACAAACCTTTATTATGGGTATGTACAATGATCCAAACCATGGTGAGAATTTACATATGATGCATGCGTATGTACAAAAGGCTTTATTATGGATACACATGATGATGGATGGACACAAGAGACAAGATGCATGACCTAATAGATGGAAGAGCCAGGTCACAAATAGCACCTATTTCCAGGTTTTCACTACCTGTCTTTATTGCACTTTTTCTTATATTTGATTTTTTCTATTTTTCTAGTTTTTTATTTTATTTTTTTGCTTTTTTCACTTTTTTATTTATTTTTTTGCATTTTTCATATATAGAATTTTTTTTCAAATGCATACTATTGATAGTTTTCTCGAACCATACACTTTCTAGTGTTGACAATTGATATGCATTGGACCCATATATAACTACCACAACAAAAGGAGCCAACCAATTTGGCTCAAATTTCCTCTTTTATCTCACGATATTGTTGATTGCATGGATTTTCCTTGAGCACTAGATCTCCAACTTGAAATGCCCTAGGCTTAAACTTGTGATTGTAACTTCTACACATTCACTGTTGATATTCTCTTAAGTGATCAAAGTCATTATGGCGATTTTCTTGGAACAATTATAGCTCCTATAGCCTAGACACTTATTGTTCTACATCTAGGATAAGACCTTTGAGTGATACTCGTAAAAAATGTATCTTTACTTCAATCGGTAAGATTGCTTCATATCCAAAAACTAGAGAGTATGGTGTAGCACCTGTAGGTGTGTGGATACTAGTATGGTATGCTCATAAAGAAGGATTCAACTGAACATGCCAGTCTCTACCGACTTCATTAATTGTCTTCTTTAGAATCTTTAGGATACTTTTATTAGATGCTTCAACCTGACCATTCCCCTGAGGATAATAGGTGTGGAAAATCTATGCTGGATCTGAAATTTTTTACAAAACTCTTGAACATCTTGATTTTTGAACGGTCGCTCATTATCAGTGATGATGGAGCTAGGAATGCCATAGCGATAAATAATGTAGTTTAGGATAAAATAAGCAATCTGTTTCCTTGTGACCATTGTGAGAGGCACCACTTCAATCCATCTTGTAAAAATGTTATGTGGCTATCAGGATGAACTTGTGTCCGTTGGAAGATGACAGATGTATTTTTCCCACAAGATCAAGAACCCATTGAGAAAAAGGTCATGAACTTTCCAGAGGATGTAACTCTTGGTCTAGTGCATGTATTAGATTGCCTTGAATTTGGCATTGTTCGCATTTCTTAGTACTGAAAGGAGTCTTTTTCCATAGTAGGCCAATAATAGCCCAATTGTATGAGTCTCTTAGCAAAAGTAAGACCACTTGAATGAGTGCTACAAATCCCTTCATGGACTTTGTTTAAGGCCTTCTCAAATTCTTCATGTTCAAGGTACTTGAGGAGAGTACCATCCAGAACTTGTCGATAAAGTGTGTCAGTGATAATGGTGTAATGAGCAGATTGTTGAATGAAGTTTCAATTTTGGTTCCTTGATAGGTCAGGAGGGAGAGTGTTATCTTTCAAGTATGTATGGATTTGGCCATAGCAGGAGGAATTAGATCTAACTAGGTGACAAATGATTTAGGTATTTGGACAATCATGGGTGGGGAAATATAGTTCTTCCACTAGGAATTCATAATAATCTTGATTTTCCTATGTCTACAGTAAAAAAGTAATTGTAGCCATGACATCTACTACTTTATTATCATTCCTTGGAATTTGCTCAAAAGTGATTTCTACAAAATAATTTTTGAAATCATCAACCATCTTTTTGTAAGGAATTAGGTTATAATCTTTTGTTTGGTAATCATCGTTGACTTGATTGATGACCAACTGAGAATCTCCATAAACATGTAACTGTGTGATATTCCATTGTATGACCATCTTGATTCCTGTGACCAATGCCTCATATTATGTCATATTGTTGGTGCAAGGAATGCTTAATTTGTATGAATTTAGAATGGTGTGATCTTGAGGTGTGATGAATAGGATGCCCACTCCTGATCCATGTTGTGTATAAGAGTCTTCAAAATATAAATTATAGGTTTTTTTGGTAACCGTGAAGACATTCGCATCTGGGAATTCAATGTGCAATGGATGGTTATCATGAAGTGGCACTTCTGCTAGTTGGTTGGCAATTACTTGACCTTTAATGGCTTTTTTGTCAACATACTCAATATCAAATTTTCTCAAGATCATCACCCACTTTACCAATCTTCTTGTTAATATTGCCTTGATGAGAAGATATTTCAATGGGTCTATTTTGGCTATCAATTTGATTGAGTGATTTAGCATATAGTGTCGTAGATTGTGGGATGTAAACACTACAGCTAAACATGTTTTCTTAGTTGGTGAGTAGTTGAACTTGTACCAAACCAAGGTTCTGCTAACATAATAAATGGCTCATTCTTTTCCTTCGTGATCCTATTGTGCAAGAAGAGCTCTTAGTGATACATCTATGGCTAATATGTAGAACAACAATGGCTTGCCTTCACTTGGCAACATTAACACAAATAGTTCATCAAATATTCCTTTATTTTGTTGAAGGATTGTTCACACTTATCATCCCATCTGAATGGAATATTTTTATGCAGTAGATGAGTAAATGGGTGACACTTATCAATCAATTGAGCAATGAACCTTCTGATGGATTGGAGTCTTCCTTGAAGAGATCGTGATTAACTAATATTTTTAGGTGATTCCTTTTCCATGATTGCCTTTACTTTAGCCAGATCCACCTCTATGCCTCGAGATCAAACAATGTATCCCAAAAGCTTGCTAGAAGTAATGCCTGTATACACCTAAAAATGTCACCAAAATCTTACCACTAGAAAATATTCTAGGTCAAGATAGCAGTCAAATACTGCATATGACACAAACACAAGAAACAAACTCAAGTTTTCCTCAGAATGCACCAAAATCATCTATACAAACAAATGTCAGTTCAAACATGAACTATCAGTCAAAAGCATTATCTTCAACAATAAATGTTAGCGCACCAACACAAACCATACCGATAATATCAAGTGTCTCAGCACCTATTCAAACACAAGTTCCCCATAAAATGAGTGCAACCCAACCTTCAGTTTCCTATTCTATAGGATCAACATATAGTCATGAAAATGCAAATCTAGGTCTTGCCAATACAACGAGTACAACTCAACCAAACATGGGTTCACATATCACTTATTTCACAACACCTAGTGGAACATACAACACGCAAAATCATAATCATGATACCTTTCAAAAACCTCCTAGTTATGCTACCACGAACCCTTTTGTGGGAAATATACATGCATAAAGTGTACCTTTGACTCAAACAGATATTCTATCACAACAATTACATAATTTGTAACAACAAGTAATGACTATGAAAATCGATAACAATAAAAAGAGCTACACAATGTAGGACTTATGTCCTTATCCTATTGATCATACATTACACATGCCACCTTTCCCACCACATTTTGAAACACCTAAATTTGATAGATATCGAGGGAAAGGTGATCCTAGAGACCACATCAGAGAGTTTTTTATGACATGCATAGAGGTTGCAACTGAAGACACTTACCTAATGAGACTGTTTCCTAAAAGTCTGGGAGGCCCAACCTTAGAGTGGTTTTCACATTTACCACCAACTATCACATCATGGGGAGAATTAGTTGAACACTTCATTGCAATTTTTTCACATAACATTGAAACCCCATTCACTTTGATGGACTTGTGCATTGCAAAACTATATGAGAATGAAACATTTTCATCCTTCATACAATGATGGAGAGCTCTCTATAGGAGGTGCAAGACTATTATTCTAGAAACAGAGCAAGTGGATATGTTCACAAAAAACTTAATCCCTAAGATCAAGTACCCGATACAAATGCAATATTTGAGAACATTTAAACAAATCAATGAAAAAGCCTTAAAGTGTGAGAAAGGACTAGTGGAACAAGGTCTCATTAAGTATGGCAACAACAACAACGATAAATCCAAATTTTGATTGAAAAACAAAAATGTGACCAACGATGGTGTTGTAGACACCCGTAAGGTAAATAGAACTCAACCGGTTTTGTCTTTACAAGGCCCAAGTCAATCATTAAATCCACATACAAAGAATAACACTATCTCGACAAATGTAAATGTTGCACAAAATACAAACACAAAATTTCCAAGGGTACAATCCTCTAGGAAGGAATTACACACGTCTAAGGGAACCTATTGAATCAACGTTAAAAAAGTTGATACAGACAAACATGATCACTTTGCCAGAAATAAGAGTATATGAACCAGGTCCTTTCAAGTTTCAAACCTACATGGTGGAATGATAATGATTTTTGTGATTATCATCGTACTAAGGGTCACAAAACTGCAAGTTGCTATAAATTGAAAAACTTAGTCCAAGACATGATCAATCAAGGTGACATCACAATTGATACCAACAAAACATTAGCAAACACAAATTACACTATCTTTAAAGACCCATTTGTCAAACATGACAAAGAGAAGGCTACTACATCAGGAACACAAGATAATACAGTTAACTACACAAAAGTCTCATATGACTATACTATTCATGTCATTAGCTTAGGAGATTTAGTAAAAGAGGATTCACTAGAAACACTTGATAAAGATGAGCAATATCGAGATATTCACAAAGATGATAACCAAATTTGCATGTTGACAGAGGCAGCGAAATATAATGAAGACATAAATCCTTGTCTCATGGACTGGGGGCATGACGAACCATTTCATTCAGGATGGTTTGAAGATGAACTTATAGCACATATCATGGATGTCAAACTTACATAGGAAGACTATAAGGAGGGATATAACATAAACTTTGACAACACAGCATATGGTATAGACAGTTCTTGGACAAGAGATGATACAGTGGCTACAATAACAATAACTCCCAGAGACAGACACTGTGCAGTAGTTACTCGCAGATCAAAAGTAACTTACAAGGAATACCACCAAACCTACAACCAACAGTAGGGACTTATAATGTTGTTGAGTAGCTCAAGAAAACCCCAACACAAATATCACTCTTTGAACTATTGCGTATATGACCAACTCATAAATCCATTCTAGAGAAAGCACTTCAAGATTCATTAGTGGATAGAGATATAGATGAAAATTCCTTCCAATCCATGGTAGGAAATTTGGCACAGGGCACCCACATTACATTCACAAAACAAGATATTCTTAATGATAGACTTCTCCATAATGACCCGCTACATCTAGAAGCTTACATACATAAGAGAAGAATCAGAAGAGTACTTATAGATGGAGGAGTTGGTCTCAACATTTATACTTTAAAGTTGGTTAAGGCATTGTGATATTCTGAGCTTCATATTGATCCATCAAAGAGAATAAATATCAAAGCATATGATGATGAAGAACGTCCCTCAAAAGGTATAGTTACACTACCAGTGCGAATAGGACCTATAAAAAAAGAGGTTACTTTTCAAGTGTTGGATAGAGAACTAGGGGACAACATGTTATTGGGCTGCCCATGGATTCACACCATGCAAGCAGTACCATCAACATTTCATCAATGTGTCAAATTCTCATATAACAATATTGAAATCACCATAAAAGGTGATCCAAATCCATTCCAACACTATAATTACTTAAAGGAAAGTGTGGATAACTAGGTACCAATTAATCAAGAAACACCCCTCATTACACAAATGGAGTCATTAACAATCATAGAAACATAGAAGAATGTGCCTACAACATCCTCTTTGCAGATAAAAGATATTGATTGTGGAGAGTATTCTATCTCACATACCTCAAATGGAAAACAATTGTCTCTATCTTCTAGGTATTTTGGGAAACCTCAAAATGCAGTGATGAAACAAGACAAAGGAAAATAAATTATCAGATACTCAGACTCATGCTCTTTCATTAGATGGGGTGATTTACAATAAGAATCTTTGAATGAAGATGTCAATCACTGGATATACAAAGAAGAAGATGGCATGACAATACCCAAATTACCTTTAGATTGGTATGGAAATGGGTTGAAAATGCTACAAAAACATGGGTATGATGGTACCATAGCCTTGGGATTATAGAAACAAGGAAGATTAGAACCCATTGCACCTAATGACAATCCAGGGAATTAAGGGTTAGGATATAAAAATGTGCAACATGCAACGGAAGCAAGACAACACACGCTAGATATACTGAATAGACCAAGGATACCATCAAACTACATATCTCAAAGGCATTTTTCCACATGAGTGTTTCCCTCTTCATCTCAAACAAGCAACCAAGTACCAACATCGCCTAGTGCGGAATCAGATGGTGAAGATATGAGACAACTCCTGCAAGAACCTAGCACTGAGTCACACAACAATACAATACCTGAAACAAACACACAAGCAAATGTGGTAACAAACACATGTTTAGCACTATCATATGAACCTAATCCCTAGTTTGTCAATACTTCTACCATAGGAAACTACTCAAGCTCCACCCAATGAATCAGATGAAGAGAGACTACAATGACTTATACCAGGCTTGAGAAGGGTAAGTACTATACAAAGGAGACTAGCTAATCTACAACAAAATCAGATGTAGGAACAAGAGGAGATAAGTGATACAACCTCAGAAGCTGAAACATACATTGCAAGTGAGATAGACTCTCACGACTATGAATTCCTATCACTCTATGATTCTAGCCCATGAACAAGTGACATGATAAGGTATCAAAGATCGCCTATAAAAAATGAAAATTTACTAGGTCGCTCAAACAATCAAGTATTCATGTTATCAGAATCTCTTATGATAGAAAGGAGTAATGAATTACCCCTTGTATGCACACACTTGATTGATTGTGGGGGAGAAGGAAAACCAACTCTATATTGGTTTGAAAATGATGAAGTCATTGCATAATTCCTTGGTGTCAGAGAGGGATTTCCACAAGGTGATCACAAGGCAGGATTTGTTGTAGATTTGGATAGAACAACATACTTTGGAGAGGCAAGCACCTCTATAATAGAAGACATGGATCAAAGTAATCACAATGGCAAGAGTGAGTTAGACAACCTCCCTATCAAAAGAGAAAATTCAACATTTCTCATGGAAGAAACTAAAGAGGTAAATATAGCAGAAGGAGAAGTTGTACATAATATCCACCTAGCAAAATCATTAAACTAGGAAGAAAAGGACAAATTCATGTAGTTTTTCAAACAAAGTCCTATCAAATTTGCTTGGTCTTATGCGGATATGCCAGGATTAGATCTTGAGTTGGTGTTACATCATTTACCTTTGCTACCAGGAGTTAAACCATACAAACAAAAATTAAGAAAAATGCATCCACAGACTACATTACTGGTCAAAATAGAACTCCAAAAGTTGTTGGATATAGGTTTCATTCAACCTATTGACTATGCAAAATGGATATCCAACCTGGTACCTATGACTAAGCCCATAGGAGGCATAAGAATCTGTATTGACTTCTGAGATCTAAACAAAGCTTATCTTAAGGATGATTTCCCATTACCCAACATCGATATGATAGTTGACTTAACTATTGGGAATGAAATGCTTTCATTAATGGATGGTTTCTTGAGATACAACTAGATCATAATTGCACCAAAAGATCAAGATAAAATGATATTTACCTATCCATGGGGGACATACTGCTGGAATGTGATGCCATTTGGTCTTAAGAACACAAGAGAAACATATCAAAGGGCCACGATGACACTATTTCATGACATGATTCACAACATAATGGAAGATTGTGTGGATGATCTACTGGCTAAATCATAGACAAGAGAAGGTCACCTTGTAGTCCTTGCAAAGATATTTGATCAGTTAGAATAGTACAATGTCATGCTAAACCCCAAAAGTGTGTGTTTGGTGTAACAATAGGAAAACTGTTAGGGTTTATCATCTCTAACAGAGGAATTGAAGTAGACCCTACAAAGGTCAAAGTGATCATGGATATGTAACCTCTATCAACACTTAAGAAATTAAGAGGTTTACAAGGAATAATACAATCCATAAGGAGATTCATAGCACAATTGACAGATAAATGTCATCCATTTCAGCATTTACTTATGAAAGGAGTTGCTTTTAAATGGACAAAACAATACCAAGAAGCTTTCCAATCTCTATAAGATTATCTTTTGAACACTCCAGTGTTAGTTCCACCTACTCCAGGAAAACCTCTATTACTATATATATCAACGACAAACTCATCTTTGGGAGCTTTGTTGGCACAACATGATGAGCAAGGAAAAGAAAGAGATATCTACTATATAAGTAGAACCTTGATCGGATATGAGCTTAGTTACACTCCTATAGAACAAGCATGTTTAGCAGTAATTTTTGCATCTCAAAAACTTAGACATTACATACTGAGTCACAAGGTACAACTCATAGCATGCTTTGATCCACTCAAATATTTGTTAAGAAGAGCAACATTGACTGGGAGATTGGCTAAGTGGGTCATGATTTTGAGTGAGTTTGATATAGTATGTGGACAAAAAGGCCATCAAAGGACAAATTATAGAAGATCAGTTAGCAGAGGATCCTTTACAAGATAATCACCCATTGCTCATAGACTTTCCAGATGAATCAGTATTTACATTGACAACATCTATAATGTGGAAATTATACTTTGATTGGTCATATATAAATCAAGAATCTGGAGGTGGGATTCTTTTCATCACCCCTCGGGGTGATTCTATCCCTAAATCATTTAGGATAAATTTTCCCTGTATGAACAATATAGCCAAATATGAAGCTCTCCTCATAGGACTTCGTACAACTATGCAATGGGTGATAAAATAATTATAGTTCTATGGTGACTTGCAACTGATTGTAAACCAAGTCCACGATGACTACAACATGAAAGATGATAAAATGTTGTGTTATAAACAAATGGTAGAAGATTACAAAGAACATTTCAGTAAAATCACTTTTGAATAGATTCTAAGGATACAAAACAAGGCAGCTGACCCCATGGCTACAATAGGGTCTCTTCTAAATATGCCTAATAATGAAACTCAGTTTGAGTTTATTATAGAACAATTGATGATACCAGCATATGAGATTCCCTCAACAAAATATGTGTGTGCAATTGTGGGTCCAGAATCCCCATGGTACAATGAGATATATGCATATTTGCATACTTAGTACATGTCTCCAGATTTGTCTAGAAATCAAAAGAAAACTCTTATTCATCAGGCATCCAGACACACTATTATTGTTGATACATTGTATAGAAAGGGCTTTGATGGAACCCTTCTCCGATGTCTTTATGAAAATGAAGCACAACTTGCCCTAAAAGAAGTCCATGATGGAATTTGTGGGGTGCATCAAAGTGGTCTGCCATTGTCAAAGAAATTGCTAAGAACTAGATATTATTGGCCAACTATAGAAAAGGATGCCTATAAATATGTGCAAAAATGTAAACAATTTCAAATGCATGGAGACCTCATTCATGCACCAACACAATATCTTCAACCTATTACATCACCATGGCCATTTTCACAATGGGGGTTAGATCTAGTTGGCAAAATCAATCCTACTTCTTCCAATGAGCATAAATCCATCTTAATAGCTACTGAGTATTTTACTAAATGGGTCGAGGAAATTCCCCTTACATACACAACTGGAAAGAAAATAAAAAAATTCATGCTTAATTACATTATCTGTCGATACGAGATTCCAATGTGCATAGTGACAGACAATGGACATCCATTCAAGAATCAAGAAATGAAAGAATCATGTGAAAAATTTCAAATACAACAGAGATTTGCGATACCATATTACTCGCAAAGAAATGGAAAAGCAGAGGCAACAAACAAGACAATATTTAAGATCCTTAAGAAAGTTGTCACTAACATAGGATGAGATTGGCATCTCCAATTAAATCTCACTCTTTGGGCTTACAGAACAGGAGTACGCACCCCTACAGGAGAAACACCATATTCCTTGGTCTATGGTATAGAAACAATATTACCTATTGAAATAAAACTACCGTCTTTAAGAGTCTCCTTAAAAAACATCATATCAGAGGAAGACTATCGGGTTGCAAGGTTACAAGAGCTAGAAATGCTCAATGAAAAGAGACAAACTATTTTCAATCATTTGCAAGGTTATCAGAAAAGACTAAGATGGAGTTATAATAAACGAGTACACCCAAGAACTTTTGAAGTGAGAAATCTAGTTCGCAAAGAGAACCAAAGGAACCTAGTGGAATGAGAAAAGCCAGGGAAGTTTGATCCTAACTAGCTAAGTCCTTTTATCATAACAAGGGTTATAGGCAATGAAGCATACAATTTGGCTACCATGGAGGGAGATCCACTCTCTAACCCTATGAACAACATGCACCTTAAACGATATTATACATAAGGGTTGGGTTAGTTTAGGTTTTACTTTCTGCATTGCATATCATTTTACTCAAAGCACTACATTGCATATAGTTTCCTTTTAAAGAACATCATATTCATAATTTTTATAGCATAAGTTTCTGCATTGGCATATAGCAGTATCAATAAAGCAAGGCAACTATCTAAGTTTGTCATTTGTTTGCATTCAAGAAAAATAAGGGTCATCTCCTTTCTTAGATATTTGGACATGAAGTCTTTAAGATCCTAAGGTCACTCATTTTCAACATTACCCTATGATGACACTTTACTTATGGTTGGGTAGTGATTTCACTATTTGAGACTTGTTAACCCAAAATCTATCAATTGCTATATCTCAAACACATTAACAAATTCTCTAATTCATTCTAGACACCTAGTTGATCATATGACTAGTAAAAATTCTAAAATTCTACTTCAGCGCCGCTATAATTTTCACACCCAAGTAGGTTTCTTTACTTACAAGTCAAGGCAAAAAAGAAAAAGAAAAAGAGCTATGCCAAATATTCATCTCAAGGCAAAAGAGAAATGATATATAACTGAAATATCATGCATACAAAGTGCAACAAAAATCTTGACTATGGGAACATGCAAGTAACTCCATTGGGGCTATGAACGCCTGCTGGCAATGGAGCAATATTTGAGAAATTACAGTATATAACCCCGTTGGAGCTCTAAAAGCTTGCTAGCAATGATGCTCTATTCGTGATGCTTTTGAAGTTAGGATAATCCACGTAGCTAGTCATATAGGATGCTAAGGATCTTTAGTGAACACAAGAGAAGGAATTAACTTATTTGCACACACAAGGGAGAAATAAGATCAAAGTTTCAAGAACCAATGGGGAATTTTTCCGTGTCTCCATTTGTAAATCATAGTTACTAAGTGTGTTAATTTGGATGCTCCAAGGGACCTTAAAGATGGATTGATCACTTATCTACTAAATGTTTTGTATCTTAAATTCAATGGGTGTATTGCAAAATGCTAAACAAAAAATAGTTATCCTTGTTCGAATAGGAAATGCATCTTCATCATGCATGTTTCATTAACATAGGTCATATCAAAAATTCATTATCTCCACATGCATTCTATAGATCATCATGTCATACAGGTCTGCACATTGGGGGCATAACTGAAAAATTCCTAAAAATCGTTAAAAGTCTTGAAAGAAATACCAAAAACATTTGGAAAAAGTCTTGAAAAAAATCCTAAAAATCATATAATGTCCTTCAAAAATATAAAAAACATTTAGAAAAAGTCTCGAAAAACTCCAAAAAATAGTGAAAAACGTAAAATCCGAAAACAATGAAAAACATAAAATCCAAAAACATTTGCATAATGTCATGAAAAATCAATCAAAAAACATTCAACTATCGATCCACATAATCCAAAAACATCGGAAAAGCTCTCGGAAAAGAGCTAAAAATCGAAAATCAATCAATCAAAAAACTTGCAATAAAATGTCTAGTGATAAACAAATACCCTAGCAAATATCCAGCAAACGCTTCGCATGAAGTTAACAAAGGATACAACTATCCAGTCAAACATCTGCAACCAACTGATCAAATTGTCTTATCAATCATATCATATCCATATCAAGTGATCATTATCTTGTCTTAAACAAAAGAGGATACACTCGAAATCAGATAGGTCAGTCTTAAATGGGGTCCGCAACTTTCCGAGATCAGACATTATCAACCATCACATCAAGCAACTAAGAACAAAGGCACAAGGTCAGTATAGTTGCTGAATTTTTTCCGGGTGAATCTTTATCTTTTATCATTAGGTGATAGATTATGTTCCTATGCTACTCAAGGATGTCCACAAGTGACTAGAGGAGCCATGATGGGCATTATCTTTTTCTTTGTTTGTTGTTTGTGGTGTGAACCGATGAAGTTCTATGGAAATTTCTCTAGTGGGTGTCTGTGATAGGAGCATTTAGCTATTGAATGCCACACATACCTCGACCCCTAGTGTATTTCCCAGAATGAAGGGGTTCACTCCTTGTCTACTACGTGTTTGTTTCTTCAATAAGATATCTTTACATCTTGGTTCCTTATACCATGATGTACTAAGCTTCATTGTTCAATAATAAGGCTCAGTGATGAATATATTGCACAATAAAATAAATGACACAAGTTCGTGATTCATTCAATTTTATTCTCATCTCATCTATTTATTGATAGTTTGTTGATTTCCCATCTTCTTTCTAAATCATATTATTTTCTAACATTATTATTTCATCAATCTCTTCTTTCCTTTCATCTTACTAACATTTCTTCAAGGTACATCTAAGTTAAAAGAATATTTTGGCATTATCATACAAATAAAAATGCATCCATATAGTTTCAAGGTGCATCCATATAGTTTCAAGGTGCATCCATATAATTCAAATGACATCCATATAGTTTTAAATTGAAATAAATTATTGCATTCATTAAATCATTCATAAATCATATAGACATGCATCACATAACTCATAGCATCATTTAACATACATGGAAAACAAAACATAAATCACCACCAAAAAACTGCATATCATATATATATAACTCAAAAAAGATAATGTGTATGAATACAATAATCATAAACAAGCCCGAAGGCTCAGATAACATGATCAAAATGTCTCAACCAACACTGCCTTTGTCAGTAGGTGGATCCTACCCACTAGATCATGCCCCAGGATGTTGAGGTAGACCCATAACACCACCATTGCTAGTCCTCCATGTAGAAGTCCTACTGGAACCAGAATGACCTCTAATTGCACTAAAGCTAGGAGCTCTCTGTCCCTCAGGTATAGTGTCATAGTAAAGATGTCGATAATAAAAAGCCTCTTGTGCAGTGTAATAAAGTCTGTCAGAATGTCCCCGTGCATCAGTACCTAGAGCAAAGTGCTGATCATAGGCAGCTTGAATCATCTGCAACCATCTCATGACCTCATCTCTCTCCCTCTAGACATGACCCCTCTCAATCTATAGTGCACCATAGTCTCTATGGTATGCCTCTCGCTCTACATCTCATCTAGCAACCTCTTCCTCTAGACTCTAAATCCATGCTCTAAGAATCTGTGGGTCATCATCATCCCTATCACCCATCTATCCTCCTCCACCCTCTCCAATAGGCACGTCCTCTAGCTCTAGCATATCATCATCATCACCGTCCTCACTGCTCGATGACTCTGAAGAGTCATCGCCATCTCCACTACTCATAGACTTAGTGTCTCCACTAATGTCTATGTCCTCATCTCCCCCCTCATCTCCTCTTCCCCCCCAACCCATCCACCCTCCTCTCCTCCTCCAACTCTCTCCCCCATGTCAATCCTCAATCACTGTCTAGGATGTTGTATCTGCTGCACTGTAATCAGAACAATAGGATCAGTTAGTGGAATAGGCCTATGTCTGGCCCACCATGCATCATACTCCGGAGTAGACCCTGGATCTGCTGGACCTATCATCCAACCCGAAGGTAATGGTTGAAGAGCATCAAACTTGGCAGCAACAACATGTGGTTGTATGCATACACCCCAATCATAAACCTCATGAGAAACACAAGAAAAATATGCGGTAATAATAGGTGTCACCTGTACCTCCCCAAAATGTCAGAGTACCCATCCTAAAAGAGACATCTCAATGATCCTCTAAGTCTCAATTGTCCTACCAATAAGATATCTTTGCTGTCTACAGAAAGGCAAGTGTTGTGCATCATCTGCTCAACTAGGGCAATCTAAATATGGTCTCTAAATGAAATGCTGCAAAATATCAAGCTGATGTCACTAGTATAAGGTGTTACCTGAACCCCTGTGTCTAATACTAGTTGTGTACCTATAATCATAAGGCTCACTAGGCTGCAAGTCAACATGAATAACATGTCTAGCGATATATATGTGCTCCCATGCCCAAGTTTGGAGCAATGTCACACCACAACTTATAGATCGGTATCCAAGTTAGACAATGACATGCATTTGATAATAAACCATGGCTAAGAGACATGGACACCGAGCATATAATTGACAATGAACAATCATATCATGGATCACTCTGTCCCATCTAGCTAGAAATCCATGACCTCATCTATTAGTAATCAACAAACCACCTACAATACTACACAATACGATAGTCAAATCATCATATTCCAAGCGAGCCCAAGGGATATCATAAGGACCACTGATCTGTAAGTCCTGCACCTCACACTCAAAAAGGGCACACAATCCTGCAACACCATCATCATGATCGTAGACAACTCTCTCACCATGAATAGGAATATGCAATATATGCCATGCATCCTCTAAGGTAATGGGTTCCTCACCAGTAGGAAGATGAAAAGAACATGTCTTGGAATGCCATCACTCTATAAGCGATGTAATCAAGGTCCTGTTGTCCGTAACCTCTGGCAAATGTAAAACATAATATAATCTAAGATGTCGAATATGTGCGACATCCTCAAGTAAATAAGCACGAAGATCAAGTCCGCTGGGTCTACTTTATCGGTAGTATAACACTCCAATATTCTCCTACATAGAGAAAATGTTAACAATATCAGATATCGGATAACGAGAACCCAAGAAATTATCAAACGCATGACAAAAAACTTTAATACACAAAAAATGAGTTAATTTAATGCTTATGTGTTACATTTAACACTTATGCGTTACAGTTAATGCTTATGCGCGACATTTAACATGAATGCATGAACAAATGAGCTAATGCGTAGACAGATTAGCGTATGTGTGACAACTATAACCTATGTGGTACACTTAAGCTCTTGCGGTACATTTAAAGCAAATGCGTAACACTTACTACTAATGCGTTAAAATGACATGCGAATGCGTGAAGGATGACAATTAGGTCTCTGGATTTTTTTGGGGGAAAAATAGCAAAAATAGGCAAAAAATCAGGAAAAAATTTAGAAAAATACCATGCCGCCAATCCCTGGAGGTCTCTGATAAGAAAGTACTTGGTCAGACAAGTGCAATCAAGCTCTATAGCCAACCATGATGATCAAATACTCAAAGGAAAGCAAAAAACTTGCAAAGAAAACCAAGAACTTATCACAATGCAAATGAGCAAATGAAAACCTAAAATCTCTATTTATAGCTCAAAATTAGGGTTTTATTTTGACACAACAACACCCGTGGTCCCCACCATCTTCAAACAACTTGTAGGCTACTCAAATGATCTCGAAATTGCATGAAACTTCACATGATTGCTCATTATACTGATATCAAAAATATTGTCTCAATTTTCGAATTTTTCGACCACCTTTTTCGAGGGGGCATATTTACACTATATAGTGGTACGAAGGCATACTGGGGCAGAATTTTTTCATTTTCTTCAAAAAAACGTCGTTCCAACTTTGTCTCAAAGAGGGGCAAATTTAGACACCTACAAATGTCTCATTGATCATATACTAATTATTCGTCTAATTAGTTAAATAATTAATTCTTTAATCATTTTATTAAGTTAATTTATCTTATTCTTCTAATTTCATATTTCCTCATCATCTTACTAATTATCCGATTTCCTATTCTATCATTATTTAATCATTTTAACCATTTTCTAATATTAATTAAATATTTATTATTTAATTAATTTTGATTAATTCCCCAATTTAAATAATCTTTGTTATTTAAATAAATTCTATTTTCAATTTCTATCTCTAATCAATTAATCATTAACCTTTTTCTAAATATTAATTATTTAATTAATTATGATTTAATCCTTTAAATTAAATAGAATTAATTATTTAATTAAAGGTCCATTTCTACAATAATTAAATAGTTTCTTTAAATTATTTAATTAGCTAATTAATTCTTCTAATTCCATTTCCAAATCCCCAAATTCTAATTTCATTTAATTTCAAATTCTTCTAATTTATTCTAAATTCAATCACATGTGCATGATTTCAAAAATCAAATTGAAAATCAAAGTCAAGTTCTAGATATATTCAAATACTAAATTGAATTTAAAATAAATTTAATTATTTGAATAAATCTCATGCAAAGATTAAATTGAAAATCTAAGCTAAAATGCAAGCACATGCTAAATTAAATTAATTCAATCAATTAATTTATTAAATCATTTATCTCTCGAATCTCTATTTTCATCTTCTAGTTAGCTTTTTCTAAATAAAGCTTTCTTTGTCATCTTCTTAATTTCCTCCAATCATTCTTTTTCTTCCTTCAGTTAGCTTTTTCTCAATCAGTTAACTCATTTAATCTATTCAATCTAGTCTGTTTCACCTCCAAATCAACAGTTTAATTATCAATCAGCATGTGAGCTCACCTGAGTTCCACCTCTTGATCATTCTGTTCTACCTTTCAATCAATCCTCTCCAATTATCTATAAATTGAGCATTCAATCTCCATTTTCAATCCTCCTGAATCTTGGACAATTACTCTGAATCATGAAAATTGAATCTTTGTGTCATTTGCAGGTTGCCAACGCAATATTTGAGAGCCACCATACCACAAAGAAGAGAAGAACAATGGAAGTCATATGCGATCATGGAATAGAGAGTTTTGATTAACATATTTTACATTCTTATTTCTTAATCGTATTATTTCATTGGTTTTTGTTTGGATTGCTTAGGTAGTTAAGGGATTCATGATTTTCCTTATTTCCTATTTAGCAATGATGAATTTGAGCATAGCACAATGCCAAAAGCAAATTTATTTGGATTTACTTGTAGCTTGTATTTTTCTAATTGGTCAAAATTCTTTTCCAGGATCTCAACATGTTCATCTCTATTATATGATTTAGCCAATATATCATCAACATAATCTTCCATGAATATGTGCATGATGTCATGGAAAATTGTTGTCATCGCTCTTTGGTATGCAACACCTGCATTCTTCAGTCCAAAAGGTATGATGTTTCAACAAAAATACCCCATAGATAGGTGAAACTTATCTTCTCCTGATCTTCAGGTGCTATTTTGATTTGATTATACCCTGAGAAACCGTCCATTAGAGAGAAAAATTTGTCCCGTTGTTAGGTCTACAATGATGTTTATGCTTGGAAAGGGAAAGTCATCCTTTGGACATGCTTTATTTGTTGGGAAAATCATGTCTCAACCTTGCATTTACATGAGGTTACTATTCATAGTAAGTTTTTATTTGAACACAAAATGGTGTGAAATTCTCCCCGAAGCTTCTGGTTGGCTAGATAAGCATTTCGGTAAAGTTACGTCGCAAGATCACAACTAGTTTTGAAGATATTAAATTTTCCATTTTGGAGGGGTCCAATGAAAGGTTTAAATTTGATTTTGAGGACTTTAGAGGCCCCTAAACTCCCTAAAAAGTGGGGGTAAGCGATGTAGTTGTTTACTATGAGGCAATAGAGCACTTCGCGAGCTTTCTGGTGCTTCAAACGGTTCATCAATAGGACACATAGTTCTCAAGTTATGGCCTCTGAAAGTTTGTACACCTGAAATAGGAAATACAAAATACATTGGACACATAAATCAGCTATAAAAAGGGAAGGACACATCATATAGAATCTAGAAGGGAGATAAGGTTGGCTACACCTTATTGGGTGGTTTTAGCCCATGGTTTTGTAATACTGTTTGACGGTTTCTTGTATTGAATATCTTATATATGAGGTGCATGAGATAGAGGTTGTGTGTAAGAGTCTTATGGCTATTGAGTTACCTCTGAATCTATGATTAGTGGTACTCCTGCGAAGAGATTTCTCTGCAAGTATATTGTAATTTTTTTTATTGTTGAATAATATATTGGGCGGCTTTTGGAGTGTGGGGTTTTTCACCCGAAAGGGTTTTCCCCACACAAATCACTGTGTTATGGTTTGAATGTTATTATATCTATTTCTATTCTTTACAACTATTGTGATGATCTGTAAAAAAAATTTCATTACCCTCCTCTCAAGGTTAGTGTAGGAAGTTGTTTCGCTACTTAACTTCTTTACAAGTGGTTTCAGAGATTGATCACCTTTTGTTTCAGGTGTGGGTTGTTGGGTTTTTTGACCTAATCAAGATTTGAGTGGGAGCTTTTGTAGAAGAAACTATTTGATCTTGTTGCAAGAATTTTTAGATGACTAGTTTGTCAGGGAAAATAGAGGTGGAGAAATTTAATAGAACAAATTTTGAGATGTAGAAGCTGAAGATGGAATATCTACTAATAGATCGAGATCTATGGGATGTTGTTGATGAGAATGTCCAAAGGCCCTTAGATCCTACTATGGCAGCTCAGTATGATGTTATGGATTGAAAATCCAAGGGTCTAATCAGATTATGCTTGGAAGACACTGTTTAGATCAATGTCCATGAAGGAAACACTGCAAAGAAGCTATGGACTAAGTTTGGTGAAATGTATCAAGAAAAATCTTTATTAAATCAGATTTTTTGAGGAAGAAATTGTATTACTTGAATATGGAAGAGGGTGGACAAGTTGTAGACCACCTAGAAGCATTCAATATGTTGGTGACTCAATTATTATCTGTTGGTGTTAAGATGAACGAAGAGGAGAAATGCCAAAACTTGCTTTGTTCTTTGCCTAATTTGTGGGATTCTCTTGTTATGGCTATCAATAGTACTTCTATTGTTTTGAAGTCTGAAGATGTAGTGGGTGCCCTACTTGGTGAAGAGATGTGAAGGAAGGTATCCCATAGTTTGAAGGAAGCTCTAACTGTTCATGGAAGAGCTAAGGAGAAAGACAAGAAGAATGAGAAGCGTGATAAGTCTAAATCGTGAGGGAGATCGAAATCTCTTGGAAAGTCCAAAGTCATTTTCTAGAATCTCGGTAAACCAGGTCACATTCATAAGGACTACAAAGAAGAAAAGAAGAAGAAAAAGAAGAAGATTGATTCTAATTTTAAGTTTGAGAAGGAAGATGGTGATGCATTTATTGCATCTTTGGCGACTCATGCAGGTAATGATACCTAGTTAATTGACTCAAGTGCATCTTTTCATATGAGTAACAATAGAGACTACTTTTCTGAATATGAAGAATTTAATGAAGGTAAGGTGTACTAGGGTGATGATTCACATTTAGACATTTTTGGTCGAGGTAAAGTTAGAATTAGGTTTTCTGATGGTAGAATAAAAATGATTAATGGTGTGTTGCATATCCCTAGTTTAAAACGAAATCTGTTATTTGTGAGAAAACTGATAGATGTCGGTGTGCAGGTAATCTTTTATGAAGTAGGATGTAAGATGATTAAGGGTGCTATGGTAATTGCTAGAGGTATTAGGTTTGACACTTTGTATGAGCTAGACATATACACTATTGAGTGTAATAGCACTTCTGTAAAAAGTAAATTTGTGGAAGATTTGAGGGTTTCACCTTCAACATATGGAAATTGTTTTTGGGTACCTAAGGGTGCTCTTTCTTCTGAAGAAAAGTTACTTGTAGAGAAGACTATGTTATGGCACCAGAGGTTTGGTCACATTGGAGAAAAGGGTCTAAGGACCTTGAAAAATAAAAACCTTGTTGAAGGTTTGAATGATTATAATCTTGACTTTTATTTCTATGAGCATTTCATTTATGGAAAACAAAACTGCATTCAGTTTTACTCGAGTTCTCATAAAACTTGTGGTGTTTTGGATCTTATTCATCCTGATGTGTTTGGTCCTAGAGATGTTCCTTCGATTGGAAAGTCCACATATCATGTTTCATTTATTGATGATTTTAGTAGAAGGACATGGGTATACTTTCTAAATAGTAAATATGAAGTTTTTAGTCAATTTAAAGAATTTAAAGCAATGGTTAAGTTATAGACTGGAAATAAATTTAAAAGTCTGAGGACTAATAATGGCGGTGAATTTTTCTCTAATGATTTTGATAGATTTTGTAAAGACTATGGCATTAATAGACAGAAGACAATTATGTATTCTCCACAACATAATGGAGTTGTAGAAAGAATGAATAGGACACTGATGGAGAAGGCTAGGAGTATGCTAAGTGGTGTTGGTCTAGAATAAAAAATTTGGGCTGAAGTTGTTGCCACTGCTTGCTACCTGATTAACAGGTCTCCTACATCAGCCCTTGTTGATAAAATGCATATGGAAGTATGATCGAGTCAAAATCCTTCATTGAGACATCTTAGAGTTTTTGGTTGTGAGGCATATGCACATGTGCCAAAGGAGAAGCAGACAAAGTTGGAGAACAAGGTTGTGAAATGTATCTTCATCAGGTATAGTTATGGTGTGAAAGGATACAAGCTTTGGGACCCTATTGCACAAAAGGTAATTCATAGTAGAAGTGTTATATTTAGATAAATTAAGTCTCCTTTTGTTACATTGCAGCCAAAACATACTAAAAAGGAAGATGTGATTCAATTTCCTTCTACACTTGAAAGAATTGAATTGAGACCCCTAGATAGGCAAGAAGTTGAGGAGAGCTTGTCTAGCTCTGAATCTTCAGAAGAGGAGGAAGAACCTACAACTCATCTTGTTTGAAGGTCTACAAGATAGAGACAACCACCTGAAAGGTATTCACTTGATGATTGGAGATGTATTTTTGCTTTGAATACTAATGTAGATGAACTGATATTTGTAGAAGAGGCATTAGGTATGAATGATACAGAATCCTGGAAGATTGCTATGGAAGAAGAAATTCTAGCTTTGAAAAAGAATGATACATGAGATCTTATACCATTGCCTGAAGGGTGAAAGTCTATTGGTTGCTAATGGGTGTTCAAGAAAAATATCGGTTCAGATGGAATCATTGAGAAGTATAAAGCAAGGTTGGTTGCAAAAGGCTACTCTCAAGTTGAGGGTGTTGATTATGTTGAGATATTTTCTTCTGTTGCCAAAATGACATCCATTAGTTTTTTGCTTTCTATTGTTGTTGCTTATGATTTAGAGGTTGAGAAAATGGATGTGAAAACTACTTTCCTTCATGTTGATTTGGAGGAGGATATTTATATGACACAGCCAAAACACTATGTGGTGAAAAGTAAAATTAATATGGTTTGTAAATTAAGAAATCCCTGCATGGCCCCAAACAAAGTCCTTGGATGCGGTACCAGAAATTTGATACATATGTGTTTAGTTTGGGATTTGAGCATTCTAAATCAGATCATTGTGTTTATTATAAAACTGATGGTGATCATTTCCTATACATTGCATTGTATGTTGATGATATGTTATTCATTGGTAAAGGGAAAGGTATGACTTTAGAACTAAAGTCTCAATTCGCTGCTAAATTTGAAATGAAAGATCTTGGTGCAGTGAAACACATTCTTGGGATGGAAATTATAAGAGATAGAGTAAACAAAAAGCTATGGCTAGGCTAGAGTAAGTATGTGAATTCAATGTTACAGAGGTTCAACATACAGGATTGTAGACCATTGTGTGTTCCTTATATAGTTGGAATGAAATTATCTGCTCCAAATTGTCCTACATCCCCATTGGAGATGGAAGACATGAGAAAAGTGCCTTACCAAAGTGTAGTTGGAAGTCTGATGTATGCTATGGTCTGTACTAGACCAGACATTTCCCAAGTAGTGGGATTTTTGTCTAGATATATGTCTAATCGTGGTAGAGTTCATTGGGATGCAGTCAAAAGAGTCTTCAAATATTTGAAGGGTACCTCAGAGTATTCTTTGTGTTATCATGGTAATTAAGTTGGAGACATTATTTCCCTTGATATTCATGGTTATGTGGATTTAGAATGGGCAGGTGATATTAATAGTAGAAGATCCACCAATGCTTATGCGTTTACTTTATTTGGTGGTGCAATTAGTTGGATAAGCGCTAGGTTGTGGTTTCTTTGTCTACTACTGAAGAAGAGTATATGGAAGATGATCATGCTTGTAAAGAGTCCATTTGTCTTAAGAGACCATGTTCAGACATTGCAATAAAACAAGGAGTCATGACAGTTTATTGTGATAATCAGAGTGCGATCTTCCTTGCTAAGAACCCAACATTTCATGCCCGGATCAAGCAGATTAATGTTCAGTATCATTTTGTCAGAGATATGGTGGAAGATGGAAAAGTGAAGCTGGTTAAGGTAGAAAATTTGATGAATGTTGTAGATTCTTTAACTAATCTTGTGAGCACAGAGAAGTTCAGATGGTGCTTGGAGTCTATGGACCTCATGGCCCCTAGCAATTGATATATTGTGTTGATACTCCCTTTTCTCTTGCAAGGTGTTCGACAGGTGGGAGATTTGTTGAGAAAATGGTGTCTCAACCTTACATTTACATGAGGTTACTATTTATGGTAAGTTTTTATTTGAGCACGAAATGGTGTGAAATTCTCCCTGAAGCTTTGAGTTGGCTAGATAAGAATTCTAGTAAAATTACTTTGCAAGATCACGACTAGTTTTGAAGATATTAAATTTTCTATTTTGGAGGGTCCAATGAAAGAATTAAATTTGATTTTGAGAACTTTAGAGGCCCTGAAATACCCTAAAAAGTGGGCATAAACAACATAGCGATTTACGAGGCAATAGAGCACTTCGTGAGCTTCCTGGCACTTCAAATGGTTCATCAATAAGACACGTTGTTCTCAAGTTATGGCCTCTGGAAGTTTGTACTCTTGAAATAGGAAATATGAAATACATTGTACACATAAATGAGTTGTAAAAAGGGAGGGACATTTCATAGGGCATCTAGAAGGGAATAACGTCGGCTACACCTTATTGGGTGGTTTTAGCCCATGGTTTTGTAATATTGTTTGACAAATTCTTGTATTGAATCTCTTATATATGAGGTGCATGAGATAGAGGTTGTGTGTAAGAGTCTTATGGCTATTGAGTTACCACTGAATCTTTGATTAGTGGTACTCTTTCTAAGAGCTTTCTCTACAAGTATATTGTAATCTATTTTGATTGTTGAATAATATATTGGGCAGCTTTTGGAGTGTGGGGTTTTTCTCCCAAAAGGGTTTTCCCCATGTAAATCATTGTCTTATGGTTTGAATGTATTATATCTATTTCTATTTTCTGCAACTGTTGTGATGATTTGTAAAAGTTTCTGCATTACCCTTCTCTCAAGGTTAGTGTAGGAAGTTGTTCTACTACTTAACTTCCTTACATTATTGAGATCTCTAAAGTCTGTGCATACCCAAATACTTTTGTTTGGCTTGGAAACACGGACTATATTTGATACCCACTCTGGATTTGCTATAGGCCTAATAAACCCCACATCTAGTAGTTTCTTCAATTCTTCCTTAACAAGTAAGGCTATGTGAGGATGCATCTTTCTCAGCTTCTGTTTTACTAGTTTTCCATTTGGAAAAAAATTCAAATGATCCATTATGAGATTAGGATCCAACCCTGGCATGTCTGCATATGACCAGGAAAATTTTATCCATCTCTTTTTGAAGAACTCAATGTAGTTCTGCTTCTCTTGTTCTGACAATGATGTTGTTGGGTGCACTCTTTGGATTGTCTGGTGTACCAATGTTAACTACTTCTATTGGTTTAATCAATATAGAAGATCTTTTTTGATAACACTTGTGCAGGTTGTCAAATCTCCCATCCTATGACACCTCCAAGAGGTTTTCACCATCGATTTGATACGCCCTTTCTTTTTACTTTTCCATAATCTAATGTTGCCATTAAATGGTTTTCAACATTAGACCTGATATTTGTTTATTTATTTTCACTTTTGTGACTGAGAGATTTGGTACCCCCTTGACTAGAAGATGCATTAACAAAATCACTGGTGGAAGTTGTTTTAGGTTATACTACATTGAGATATGAGGTAATAGTATGATCGCTAGGAAAGGTATCTATCTCAATGGGTCCATTATTTCCCAGTCAATAAGTTTTGGGTGTATAAAAGGTAAAGGATCATTGGATTTTTGTGTGTTAAATTCATTAAGGGTCATAGTGGAGATATCAAAATCTTCAACAATTATTTCTATGTCTAGGATGTTACCCTCTTCAGAATGACCTCTCGCGAGTAGTTCCTGATCGTCCTCAATGGAGTTAGAATCGATAGATTGTTATTCTAATTCAAGTGGTCGATACTCTAATGTTTGTCCTTCATACAAGTGAACTACATCGATGTCAACATCTTTTTCATAACAAGAGTCTTCATAAGATTGTTTTAAATGGAGGAATCTCATTCCCACTCATTGGAATCCATTTCATTGGAAGCCTGAAATGTGAGGATTTTCTCTTAAAAGTTATTAATAGCTTCTTCTTTCTTTATGGAAAGTTCTTCCAATCTTCATTCCTTTATGTCTTCTTCTTGATTGTGATCTTCCTCTTATTTTTGTTATGTGTGGATTGCTTCTTCATGTCATTTGTGAGTGGCTTCTTCTTCCCTTTTATTGACAAATTATTTTCGTATTTTCTCATTTTCCTCTTCTTGTCATCTACATGCTACTTCTTCTTCTTGTTGATCTGGATTGTTCTGCCCAAAACCTAATCTTGATTTGTCTTTGGCATGTTGAGAAGGAGGTTGTATGGGTTCTAGGATACCTTCTTTTCTTTTGCCTACAGGGCCACTACCACCATATCCCATTTTGAGCATGATATCATATCCTTTTTCCATACTACTCAATTGGGATGCTAACATTGTTACCTCTAGTTGAACGTCTTCTTCATCTTTGTATAGCCATTATAAAAAATATTTATCCTCAGTTTCCTCAGCTAGAGTCCCTTCTTTGAAAAATGATCTGTTAAGTATTTTAAATGGTTTTGAGGTTGGTTGTTGTTTTGACGCCAATGGCTTTCCATAGGATTTTGGAGAGAGTGGTAAATCTGGTAAAGAATATTCTCGTACCCCTTTGTCTTGTAGTTGTATCTTTTTCTCAAAACATTCCAAGATTGAAGCAAATGATTTTTCTTTGGGTGGTGCACTTGAAGAAGATGCTTCTCTGTTTTGTGGAACAATTACTTCTTGCACTGGTTTCAAATTACTGCAATATTGAAAAGAATTTGAGTTTGCTGAAATTGTGATCTCTTGTCCATAGTAGAGAAAATTTAAGCACTGGTGATAAGTTGAAGGAATAGCTTGCATGCCATGGATCCATGGTCTTCCCAAAAGTATATTGTAAGACAAATTTAGGTCCAAAACTTGACACACTATATTTTTTTGTGTGGGTCCTATTCTGATTAGTAACACTATTGTTCCTTTCGAGGAATGTTCTTCTTCATCATAAGCTTTTATTGTGATCTTTTTATGAGGATCAACTGCATCTTTGGAATAGCCTAAGGCACAAACAAGACTTAGTGAGCAAATATTTAGGCTAGCTCCTCCATCTATTAGAACAGGTTTAATGCACATTTTATGGATGAGAATTTCAATATGCAAAGGAGCGTTATGTGGATGTTGCAAAGAAATGTCATCATCTTTAGAGAAGGATAGAAAATGAGGAATTGTTAGGTATCCCACCATGGTTTGGAATTGATCAATACCAAGATCTTTGGGGACTGTGGTATCTATTATAGCTTTTTCTAAAATCTCTTTATGTGTTGGTGCCATTTTTGAAAGCTCTAGTATTGATATTTGTGTGGGGGTCTTCTGCAATTTCTCTACTATATTATATTGCTTAGAAGTGGATGGTGTGTTGGTTGTAGGACCCAACAAAGATACCTTATCTTTAATCCTAGTGATGGAATGTACTATTTCTGGTTGTGATTTCTCTTTAACAACAATTACATTAACTGTGTTATTATACGCATGAGCATAGTTGAATTTTCCTTTTCCTTTACCATCTTGTGTCGTTGATGCTTCACCCTTCTCATAATTTGGGGGTGGGGTTTTAAATGTCATGTGGGATTCATTTGTTTTATGGCCATCTACAGTTATAACTTCATTATCTATTAAGTCTTGAATGACATGTTTCAATCTTTGACAATCATTTGTTTGATGTCCCTTACTTCAATGATACTCACAATAATGATTGTCATTCCACTATGCAATTTTAACCTTTGGTTCGAAATCCCTTAATTCTGGTAAGTTGATCAATTTATTTGCAATAAGTGATTTTAGTGTCGATTCAAGTGATTCACTAATGTTGGTAAATTATCTACAAAAATTAGGAAAAGATGGTTTTGGTTTATAATTATTTTGATTACCTACTATTGTGTGACTTGATAGATTGGATATGGGTTGTTTTGGTTTTAAATTGTTAGCGTCCATTATTCCATCATTAACAATGTTTCTATTCATGTTCTAAAACTTGGGTTTGTCATTTCTTATATTAGTTTTGTTGGAAGAATTAGCCCCTTCTTTATAAAGTTTCAACACTCCTTTCTTGACCATAGCTTCTTTAATTTTGACTCCATTTTCAATCATCTTGTCAAAGCTTGGCGGGCATTGCAATTTTAGTCTTTATCTCATTTCCTCATTTAGATTGTCAATGAAAATGTCCATCTTTTCATTATCAAACACATGACGAGGATATCTTGCAAACAATCATCTCCACCTTTGTAAAAATGTCATGAATAGTTCTCCATTTTTTTGTTTTAAGTTGCACAAGTCTAACATGGTTATCTCATGTTGGATATTATATGAGCATTGAGAAACGAATTTATCCACCAATTTTGTAAAAGTTCTAATACCAAGGGGAAGTTTAGAGAACCACTCCATGACTTGTTTGCTTAAACTCTTTGGGAATAACCTCATTGGATATGTGTCTTCATGGGCAAACTCCATGCTAATTATGCAAAATTACCTCACGTGGTCATGGGGATCAGTTCTACCATTATACTTGTCATATTTAGTAATTTCGCAGTTTGGAGGGAATGGTATCATGTTTAGATTTATGTCAAATGGATAAGGAAAGATTTCTTGCAGCGAGTACCTCTTTGTGGTTCCCCTTTGCATATCTTGAATTTGTGTTTGAAGAGCTTGCATTTATTCAGTGACAGCCAAAAGGGGATTATCCACATTGTTCCTTGTTTCACTGTCTCAACTTCTTTCATTGTGTCTCACTAGTATCCTTTTGAGTCTCACTTGTTCTTTCATTCTATTTCAATCATGTGACATCAAATTCATGAGGCGGCTTAACACCTTGATGTGCTAACATGAGGAAGTATTTTTGTTTATTCATTTCTAAGACCCTTTCCATGACTTTACCAAATTTTTGGTCTTGTTGCGCTTCTTTGATAGTCTCCTCAGTTATTTCCTCCTCCTCATCATCTCGATTGTGACATCTATACAAAGGATTTTCCTTGGCCATCATAGGTTTTTGTTTTTGTTTTCGTTGTTTTAGTTTCTTTTGTTGACATATAGTCAAAACCAACATACGAGTATTTGAGATTTTTAAGTTTTTGATCCGTGTTTGAAATACAAGTTTTTGATATGATTTGACCAAGTCCAATAGGAAAGATATATGCTATCAAAATAAAAAGGTTAATCTAATTTAACATTTAGTTTCACGATGAAGGATGATAAATCCTAATAAAGAAACTATGTCTAAGAGATCAAATATCAAAGATGTTGATTCTGCACTTAAGATGTTTGGGTCCCAAACTTTATAAAAATTATGTACTTGTAAAACCTGTTTTCCCAGTTTCAAATCAACTTGACAAAAGTAACCTAAGAATTATTCCAAAAAGGGTATCGAGAACTGAGTTTAAGTTTCTTAGAAAAGTTGTATTCTTCTTTGTCTGTGATGCAAATCCACAGATGTGCTAAAAAAGGGTATGAAAATGCTACAATGTCAACCCAAAACGCTACTCTGGACATTGAAAATGCTATGTTGTCCTATGAGAACACTACTTTGTCTTACTAAAATGCTAGTTTGAGGTCTTCAAGTGTTATTATGATTTGTGGACTGATAACACTAGATTTCTATCTTGGAACGGTAGTGTTTCACTTGAGAATGCTAAAGGTTCACCTGAGAACACTACAGTTTCACCTAAGAACGCTAAACTATCATGTGATGGGTATTTTGACTATTTGATGTTTGTAGTTGAAATTTGATGAGTCTCAATGGATGATATTTTGATGTGATTCAAAAACACAAAAGCCATATTTTGAACAGATTTCCTTTGTCTCAAAGTATAACATTAATTGTATGTTCGAGGCTTGAATAAAGCCCAAGTTTCCACATATATATAACATAAAAATACTTCAAGAAGTTCTAGCCTAAGGATAATTGGATTCACTATTATTTCTTAGCCCACAACTTGGTACCCTTTAGGCTCATATAGCCTTGTCACCCACTAAAGGGTGCCTGTGTTTTTGCCTTTGCAAGAGCTAGTGGAATCTGGTAGGATCCTTTCATAAGTACTCAAAAGGGGAGTTCACACATACACTCAAGATGGACATATGGTGATTTTCTTTAGGAGAGATTCTTCCCCCTCCTTGCACTAAGAGAATTAAAGTGTTCGGATGTGAACTGGGTAGCTTCTAGCTAAAAGAGGCACTAGTAAGAGCATTCGTTCAGCACGATGGGGTATAAATTCAATTAAGAGGTCTCCCAACCTTGAAAAGAAAGGTTTGATATACCCGAAGGTATGGAGGAGAGCTATTCCCAAGCACTGCCATTGACTTCAATTTTTATCAAAATCACTTTTAATTTAGAGCGGGTTAGATGAACTTGGTGTTAGTCATTCCCATCTCACCCGACCTTATGGGCTACTCGGGAGGGAAATCCCACTGAATATATTGGACTAATGAAATAAAAAATGACAAGTCTAGCTTTCTGATCATCCAATGAAGGGGAGATCATACTTACCTATCATCTTAGACACACAAGACATGTTGTTCTTTGATCTTTTAATTAATCTATGTGCCTACTTAAAACAAAAAATGCAATATCCCATGACTGTACACAATCTTAGTAGTTTATAATTGAGTGTTTGGCTATGTATGGTTTTGTAACTCCGGTCTTTGACAGCGAAAATGTACCTACAAAACAAAATAATGCGAATTAGTTCTAGAAAAATAAAATCCTGGAAGCAGAGCTGAAAATGCTAAAATAGAGCATTAAAATGCTAAATCTAGCAATGAGAATGCTAAATCTAGCAATGAGAATGCTAAATTTGGGAATGAAAATGATATACGTGGCATTGAAAATGCTAAATTAGGTAATGAAAATGCTATAAAATGAACCAGAAGAGCTATACTGATAATCCAAAATGCTAAAATTTGAAACCAAAATACTAGAACATGAAATTAGAATGCCAAAATAGTGAAAAGGTAAGGAACAAAATAAATTACTCTATATGCACTAGAATAGGTCACAAATACATCATTTCAAGTGACAAAAGTGCTAAAATAGAGACTCAAAACACTAATCTTTAGCCTGAATGTGCTAATCTTTGCTACTAATATGCTATTCTGGAATCTACAAACACCTTGTCAACAAAAATTCCTACAAGTAAACTTGTTAAAATTAATGGGGTCAGACCCTATGGTGGGTGCCATAAAATATGTGGAAATAATGTGCTAATAATCAAACTATCCTAAACAACACCTAAATGAGACAATAATAAAGTGGAAAGAAAAGTAGAGATAAACAATACAAATTTAGCCCTCCTTGTGATGTCCCATTTTTCTCTAATTCGAAGGATCTTGTATATCTTTTGATGTTGGTCTCAGTAGCAACATGATCAAAAAAATGAATACCTAGAATATGAGTAGCTACATGATATTATGTTAAATAAATGATTGATGCGGTATGATGCTAAAATACTATACTAATGATAATTGTTAATTTCTCAAATGATAAATGCATAATTAAACTAGCATGAAGAAGATAAAAGCACGAGTGGGGGATCCCATTGAATGCAAATGAGATGATTTTATAGATTTTCCAAGGTCGAGGCTAAGGTGCTAAGAATCAATGATTGAGATCTGATCTAGAGATATAAAAGGCTATGTCATAACCCTCTTTCTAGACCTTGACAAAACTTGTTATCATTATTATTGATATTATTATTATTGATACTATGATTAATGTTAGTTAGAAATGATAGATTGAATATGGTTGAATTAATAAAATAAGTGGTGACACATATGTGAGATCATAAATTTATTTGAAAATTATTTATTTACTCAATATATTAACTGAGCACATGGTGTGGGAAAATCAAAAAATTCTAGACACAAGACATAAGAGAGAAAAAAAAAAAAAAGAGATTTCAAATTTAAATTTGAGCCTTTCTACTTAATTAATTTATTTAATTATATTTATCCCATTCCTCTTAAAATTAATTAATTTGTCAATGAATTTATTTATTTCTCTATTCTTCTAAAGTCATCTAAATCATTATTTCTTCTAATTTCCACTTAGTTAATCAACACCAATTCATTAACCTAACTAGTGTGATTTCCCACAAATCACTTCCTTTAATCCTCATCTAGCCTAATTAATTATTTTGTAATCATGCTTATCATTATCACTCAATTTAATATTCCCCCATTCATTCTCTCTCCTCATGTCACATCCTCCTAACTTTCCCACTTATACTCTAATCCACATTTAATCCACCTAATTACTCCTCTTAACTACTTGCACATTCCTAATCACCAAGATTAGAAATAAGTCAACCATTTGCCATAAATGGTTTTTCCCCTCCATCCTCCAAACCTTAAATGCACCAATTTCGGTCATGTCAAAAGTTTTCAAATCCTTTGCACATCCCCATGCCCTCTCTTCCCAATAAATTTTTAATTCCTTTATCATTTATCTTACCCACACATCCCTTATTTTTAGAATTTTTAATTCATCTGTTCTTCCCAAGGAATCTATAATTTCGTTTATCTTTTAATCTTTCAAGACTCCCTCTATCCAAGAAATTTTAATTCCTTTGTTATTTCCAAGGAATTTTTAATTCTTTTGTTCTTCCCAAGGAATCTTTAATTCCTTTTAACTTTTATTCTTCCAAGACTTCTTATTTCCAAGAAATTTTAATTCTTTGTTCTTCCCAAGGAATTTTTAATTCCTTTTTCTATTTATTTTCCCCACACATCTTCTATTTTAAATTTTTTAATTCCTCCTCCCTTCTCCAAGGAATTTTATATTTTTTTTCTCTTTCCAGTGTATTTGGGGAACTTTTCCCCATGTACCTTGAGGGATGTGGAGACAAGAAATGTCTTTATGGCTAATTTCTTGAATTCCACACCCTATCCTCTCAATCCTCTCCCACCTTCTTTCAATCTCCACCCTCCATTCCAAATCAATATTGGCCCTTCATTTGGACCTCCTCCAATCTATAAATTGGAGCCTCCTCCCTTCACATGGGATCCACTTTTGGAATATTGTCTTGTTGTCCATTTGGGGATGGAAATCCTCCATCACACCCTCATAATGCCAAAATCTTACCAAAGCCAATCCATATCATCTATAATCACCCTTTGAATCCAATCTCTCTTGTGTGATGGAAAGAAATCCACAATCTAAAAAACAAAATCAAGTGGAGCAAAAGGGAGCCTCTACTTCATCAAGCTCAATCAAAGGAAGAGAAGAAAACTGAGGATCGCCAAGACAATAGGGGTTTAGTTCAACAATTTTTTTTTTTCATCTTACAGATCCAAGTTCTACTTTTCCACTCTTCTTTTTTTGCTTACTTGTATGGTTTCTTTCAAAATTAGAGAGAGGAGGGGGCGGGGGAATTTTTATTTGCATGCATGTTGTATTTTTTAATAATTTGTGTGGTTAAGATTTTGATAGAAAGAGGGAGGGTTAAGTAATATAGAATTTGGTTTTCTCATACCTCTTCAAAGGAAAATTCCCTCTTTGTTTCAGATTTTGGAAGAGGAGATATGTGTGCATAGATGTGCATATCTTACCCTCTTTTAGAATAATAAATTAGTAGCCTTCTTTTTTTTAGGTACAGATGAATGTGAATATTAATTAATTTCACATCTTTTTTTAGAAACCCTTCTCTTTGTTTAATCTCATTATTTTCTAAGAAAAAGAATATATATATAATGTATTCATTCAAAATATTACTACCGAATATAATCAAATCTTTAGGAAAACAAAAGAAAAGGAAAATGATAATTACAAGCTTATGCACAAATTAAAAAGAAAATGAACTTTCCCAAAGTAGTGGTTCCTTTTTCAAGAAGTATCACATCAAGACATTCAATACTCTATTTATTAAACATCAAACTACATGCTTTGAATACTCCAAGTATTAGAGGTTAAAAGGATTTACCTTCCAAGTAAATGTGTTTAGATTCATAGACTCAAAACAATTTGTGTATTTCAAGCAAAATGATTAAATGTTTAGTTAAAATTATCCTCATTTAAAGAAGTTGAACATTTGTTTGATTATTTATCATGCAAGTTACATTTCAAGGAGCTAGATTTATTAGCCTTTCCTTTTCAAGAAAATAATAATAATTTTCAAAGAGTTGATTTGTTTATTTTCATTCTCAACAAATGTTCCTTCAGTTATGTGAATTTATATCTTATTTTTTAAATTTGAAGTAGTTATTCCCTGCATGCAATCATTTCATTTCTATAAATGTTTTAGTATAATATTTATTTAAGTTTTCATAAATGTATAACTGAATTTTCTTAGTTAGACAATTAAACAAGAGAAGTTGAAAACAAAAACCTTAGCAACGTTTGGTATCTATGGTGCCTCTAGGTCACGCTTACGGGAATGTTGTTGTGTTGAACTACTAACTTAATGCCTAATAAAGTTACAACAACAACGTTTGTGGCATCGTCCCTATAAATCACCAGGGAGAAATTAGGGTCATTTGGAATTTAAAAATCCAAGGGGTGGGTAATCCCCCTTGGATCGATAATCTAAAAAGATAAGTTTTAAAATGAATTTATATACACTCAGTTAAACCTTAGAAAACCCCATTAGGGTTTGGTTGTGTGTGATGTTTTGAAATTTATTTCTCAATAAATTTTGGCAAATGATAATGGGTCAAGGGTGATGCACATAATAGGAAATAGGACTTAGTTGTTTTAGGCCACAAGCAGAAGACCACCTTGAACTTTTTTGCTATAGAGCTACCATCGTGGGTAGCAACCATAGAGAAACGGTATGGGACATTGACCCTAGAAAGGGTTGCTTACCCACCAAACAATTTATATTAAACCATAGTTAGAAAATAGAGCTACATATTTTATGCTTTGATCCTATGCTGAAACGAGTATATGTAGGTAGTCTAGGGACAAAGTTGTCCCTAGTTCTTAGGCATCCGGGGATGGGGATTAGGATTCGGTTAAGGGTGAGTATTTGGTTTTTGAGGCTCCTTCATCTTTTAATCAAAGGGTCTAGATAACACTAATTGGAAGATCAAAAGTGTTTCAATGCATACTCAAAAGGAATCCCATATGGGTTCGCTTGACTTCTCGAGGCTTTAGGCCAAATTTTGAGGTGGAAGTCAAGCTTATTTAACTTTTTTATATCCTCTTAAGGATGGCAACCTCGATGCAATGCTAGTAGGGGAGTGTAGTATTTAGAGAGTGACTTAGGACCCAGATGGTCCTGATTAGTTTAATGTCTCTGGCCAGAGTATTTCCTATTCTTATGAATAGATGCCTACTCCATTTGGGTAGATGCCTATCTTGAATTGGATAGATGAAACCCCATGTCCCATATGAAAAGATGCCTAACTCATATGATTAGATTCCTATCCCATTTGGATAGATGTACCCAAGTATGCGATTGAATCAAACAAAAAAAATTAGTCAAATTTTTTGAGTTAAGAAAGGTGTGCCATTACATGTGGTATCAGAGTGAAGGTTCAAGTCTAGGACTTGAGCTCACTTCAACTTATACAATTTAAAGGAGTATCTTGTAATTAGTTCAAACTAGTAGAGATAAAAAAATTATATCTTAAAGAAACAACTAACTAAGAAATTCAAATTTCAAGAAAACCTAGATGGAAAGGAGAAGAGGAAGAGGAAGGCGTACTGCCACTACTAGGAGGCAAAGGGAACCTAGCAATGATGAAAAAACAACAAGACCAAGGGAATAATGAAAAAGGGGTTGAAGCTATAATCAAATTGTTAACTGATAAAAGGGATAAGATCAACTCCTTGGAACAATCAATGCAAGACCTTAGGGCAAGGTAAAATGACATCAAAAATAGAAGCGAAACTGAAAATGGGAACCTTGGCAACAATAGAGTAAATGAGATAGATAATAGGAGGGAAAATAATATGTTGGAACTATCTAAATATTTGAAGAAAATTACCCCACCTAAGTTTGATGGAAAGCAAATTGGTGAAGGAGCTAAAGATTGGTTGAATGAAATGGAAAAGTACATTGAACTAAGGAACTTTAGTAAAACAACTAAAGAATTATGGGGTTCCTATCAACTAACTAGGGAAGCAGCTAGTTGGTGGACTAACACTAAGGAACAAAATGGTTATAACAAGGATATAATAGCATGGGATCAATTTGTTCACCATTTCCATAAAAGGTAGTTTCCATAATTATTCTTTGATGAGAAGGCAACATAATTCTATAACCTTTGACAAGGGACCTTGACAGCTCAACAATATTGGGATAAGTTTTCTAAACTTCTAAAGTATGTACCCATGTATCAAAAAGATGAAAAAGATCAAGCCAGGAAGTTCATTTTGGGGCTAAATACCAACATAGGGGTAGAAGTTGACATGCATGGGCATGAAAGCATGAATGGAGTACTTGAGAAGCCTTTAAAGAAAGAAAGAAAGATTCAAGCCCTAGCAGCAGCAAGACATAATTTTAATGGGAATCATTCAGTCAAAAAGAAGTAGGAGTTCAAGGGAAACACAAAATTCAACAAGAATCAAAGGAATAATTAATCTGAAAAGAAGCCACCTCCTAATAAATATCAGAGGGATGGAAACAATAATAACAGGGGCAATTATAATAGAAATGAAAAGCGAAATAGGATAACTTACCACTCAAGGTTCAATGAAGCAAGGAATGATCCTCCTAGGAATCAAGTAAAGTGAGGACCGCTAGGTGGGTGTTTTATGTGTGGGGGAAACTATTTTTCTAGAGAATGTCCAAGAATGTGAGAGACCCCAACAAAGGATTCATGCGGCAGTTAGGAACCAAAAGACAAGATTTCAGAATGTTCTCATGGAAACTATAGGTACACTATTTGAACAACTAATTTCAATTCTAATTGACACTGAGTCATTTGAATGTTTTATTTCACCAAAATTAGTAAGAACATTTTCATTAAGATTTAAACAAATGGAATCATCATGGATGGTTTAGTATGGGGATAAGGCAACTAGGGAAGTAACCAAGTGTTTAATAAGAGCAGGGGTACAATTTCTTAAATATGAAACAAAGGTAGATCTTTATGTGGAACCCCTAGGATTATATGATGTAATTATTAGGATGAGTTGGCTAATAGATCACCAAGCTAGTGTGGATTGGTACAACAAAGTGGTTGAGTGTTTGGATGATGGGGGAAAAAGGGTCAAAATACAAGAAAGCTTAAACCTATTAACATAGAAACCATATCAACCATGCAACTCAAGAAGGAAAGGAGAAAAGGGGCCTAAATCTATATGGTTGGATTTGATGAGAAAGAAGAGGAAAATGCTCCAAATTTTGAAAATACCCCCTTCTTACAATAATTCAAGAATGTATTTCCAAAAGAATTACCAGGCTTACCCCCTACAAGGATATTTGATTTTTCTATCAACATTTTACCAGGAGTTGAACCAGTACCAAGAGCACATTATCGAATGAACACAACTAAATTACAAGAACTAAAAATGCAATTGGAGGAACTCTTATCAAAGGGGATAATAAGGCCAAGTGTATCCCCATGGGGAGCACCAGTCTTGTTTGTTAAGAAGAAAGATGGGACTTTAAGGCTATAAATTGACTATAGGATGTTGAACAAGGTCACAATAAAGAATAGGTACCCATTACCTCGGATAGAGGATATTTTTGATCAAATGAAGGGAGCAACAATGTTTTCAAAGATAGACTTTTGATTAGGATATCATCAACTTAGAATTAAAGAAGAAGATATTATGAATACAACCTTCAGGACTAGATATGGGCATTATGAATTCACGACAGTACCATTCGGTGTAACCAATGCTCCAGCTACTTTTATGAACCTAATGAATCGTGTGCTACATGACTACATGGACAAATTTGTCTTGGTATTTCTGGATGACATTTTGATTTACTCTAGAAATGAGGAGGAACATTTAGTTCACCTACAAATGGTCTTGCAAAGGTTAAGGGAACATAAGCTATAATGGAAATTATCAAAATGTGCCTTCTTTGAAGAAAATATTCACTATCTTGGACATATCATATCAAAGGAAGGAATATCAGTCAACCTAGATAAGATAAAGGTGATATTAGAATGGTTGATCCCTAAAAATGTTTCAGAGGTAAGAAGCTTTATGGGTCTAGCAAGGTACTATAGGAGATTCATGGAATATTCTCTAAGATAGCAAAACCAATCACATCATTGCAAAGGAAAGGTAAAAGGTTCGGTGGACAGAGCAAAGTGATAAAGCATTTCATATTTTGAAGGAAAAATTAACTACAACACCTATCTTAAGGGTTCCAGATCCAAATGGGCACTTCATAGTTGTAACAGATACTTTTATTGAAGGATTCAGAGTACTTATTCAAGATGGAGTAGTAGCTTATGAATATAGGAAATTGAAGACTCATGAAGTAATATGTACCCCACAATTTAGAGTTAGCAGCTATTGTGCATGTGCTACAAAAATAGAGACACTTCTTATTTGGGAAGCCCTTTGAGTTAAAATCAGACAATCAAGGACTTAAGTACATTTTTACTCAATCCCACTTAAATTCTAGACAAAGAAGGTGGTTAGAATTTCTAACTGAATCTGACTTTGAAATAGAATATATTAAGGGGAAGGAAAATAGGGTGGCAGATGCTTTGAGTAGGAGGAGGCACTTGTTGACCATGACAACATTCAAAACCATGTTTAAGAAGAAAGTAATGGATGAGCAAGAACATGATCCGTGGTATGAACAAGTCAAATTAACTTTAGAATATGATCCAACCAACCCTAAGGTTGAAGGATACACACTAGATGAAGGGTTTCTAAGATACAATAACAGAATCTATGTTCCAAATTTAGGGGACTTAAGGAAGGTAGTCTTATCTGAGACCCATAATACTCCTTATTCAGGACATCCAAGGGTTAATAAATTTTATGCTGATCTAAAGAAGCTATAATTTTGGCAAGGGATGAATAATGGCATAGTTCAATATGTGGCTAAATGTTTGGAGTGTCAAAGGGTAAAAGTAGAACATAGACGTCCAGCTAGACTATTACACTTCCTCATCACAAATGACAAGTTATTAGTATGAACTTTGTGCAAGCGTTTCCCATGTCACCTTCTAGGAATGATACAATAATGGTGGTAATTGATAAATTCACAAAGGGGGCATACTTTATACCAAGGAACTTGACTGATGATGCACCTATTTTGGCAAGGCACTTTGTTAAGGAAATATTTAGGTTGCATGGGATGTTAGACACCTAAAATTGTCTTGTCTAATTAAATAAATATTTTTATTTATTTAATTATTTTAGCCTAATTCTTCTATTAATTAAATAAATATTTATTTATTTAATTAATTCATTTATCCTCTTCTAGCCTTTTTCCTCATTTAAATAAATACTTTTATTTATTTAAATTGTCCTTTTTCTAAATTAAATAAATACTCTTATTTATTTAATTGATCCCATTTCTTCTATTAATTAATAAATCTTTATTTATTTAATTAATTCATTAGCCTTTTCTACCCATGACACATGTCATTCATCTCTTAATTCCTACACTACCTACCCTCTCATTATTTTTTTATTTCTTTTACATACCCTCTAGTCCTAGCCGACCATTTATCTTTTACACCTCTTAATCTTATCCCTCAATTTCTTACAGTGTCTTCTATATAAGAGGATACTCTCTTTCATTATCAACCCTATTATTTAATTCTACTACTAGCACTCCTAAGCATTCCTAGACTAGCATTCAAACTTTCATATGCGATCAAGCCTACTTGCAACCACACTTTCGTTCTTTGTTGAGCTCTTGTGCACACATAAAATCTCAGAGCAAATATATCAAGCAAGATCAATGGAGATAGGAAGAATGGAGATCCAAACCCTATTGGACATGTGATGTATAATCTTTGTGATTTCATTTGATTTGCATTATCTTAGGTAATCTTCATATGTTATGGTGGATCTTTATTGTTGTTAGGCTATGGTTTTGTGGTTGAATTCATTTAGTCTTTCAATGTTGTTGTTTCCATTTTTACCATAACCATTTTGGCACGCCCGATGGGATATGGATTTTTGTTAGATCTATGTTTTTTTTTGTAGGTTTTCCTAACCCTATATTGTTGTTTTGTAAAACAATTTGGAGAATAACCTTGTGCAACTAGGGTTTTGGACACAAAATCAAGATCTTGGAGAGATTTGATCTGATCTCAATGGCTTGGAATTTTTGTACCCAATTTTGTTGGTAGGTTAAGAATAGTATCAAGAGATTTCAATCAAAAATTCAAATCTTTTGGAGAATATTTGAATTTTCTATGAAGTTTTTATGAATTTTCATAAAAAAATAATTTTGAGATCAAATGAGCGAATTTTTTGGATTTTCTTATATTGTTGGAAATCTCTTTGATTTATACACAGGATCTATTCTTTGTGATTTTAATTTTGATACAAAATATTTCCTAAAAAATTGGATCTTTAAACATTAGGGTTTTTTATTATTCTGATCAGATCTCAGAAACAGCTTTGAATTGTGGCATAAAATTGTTGTTGCAGGTCAAAAACATTATCAAAAGTGCTCAGTAAAAAAATCAGAGTTTTTGGAGCACATTTGAATTTTCTATGAATTTTTTATGAATTTTCATAAAAACTTAATTTTGAGAGAAACTTAGAGAATTTTTTAGATTTGTTTATATTTTTGGAAATTTCTCCAAATTGTACATAGTATCTATTCTTTGTGATTTTAATTTTTATACAAAAAAATTCCTAAAAATTGGATCTTTAAAACTAGGGTTTTGCATTATTTTGATCATATCTCATAAACAACTTGTAATTTTTAAAAGAATTTTTTTATTCAAGTTTGGAAGGCTATCAGGCGTTTCCAGTAAAAAAAATCAGATTTTTTAGATGAATTTTGCATTTTATATGAATTTTTTATGATTTTTCATAAAAAATTAATTTTTGGAGCAAATTAGCAAATTTTTTGGATTTTCTTACATTTCTAGAAATGTCTTGAAATTTTCTATAAAAAAAAAGGTCTTATCGAAGGCCCCTATTTCACAAAGTCTTTTGGATCTAAAATTTACCTAACTTGTGTACTTGCAGGAGGGGTATTATTACAAAACTACTAACAATATTTGTTGCAAAATTTTGGCAAGGGTTTTCTTCTCATTTTCATTGTGTTCTTTGCTTTCATAGATTAGAAAACACTTCAATTGGTGCACTAAAATTGAACCAGTGTCTTTTGTGTCTTGAGTAATACGCTCTTTTTGTTTAATCTTTAGAGGGCCTGCCGCCTCATGTGGTCACTAGGACTACTAGAGAGGAGGGAATGACCCAAGTGTTAGCAAGGAAAACTCACCTCTTCCAAACCACTATAAATAACTATATCCATGGTGAAAGCCATGGGTAATGTGTGTTGATTAGTTCATACCGACACCATGTCTCCCCATAAACCTGTTTGTTCAAATTTATTTGATCAATAGTAGGGTGTAACCCCTACCGGTTGGGAGCCTTCTATATTTTTAAATCTGAAAGTGCCACATGTATGGCCACACGAGCGGATGCCCTTACTAGCACCTTTTTTTTTTTATAAAGCCAAAATCCTTCTAGTTGTTGGGGCAAGAGGTTGGACCTTTGGAGCGACCTACACACATACGGTTCTTAGTAAAGATACAAATTTTGTCATGGGAATTTTTTGTGGGGACTGATGCTAGGCTTCCCTGAAGAAGTGAGTGCCGAGGGTGGAGCCAGTGGGGTCAAGCATCTAAGTATCTACTCTGAATAGCGTAGCCTCGGGGTAAACCTCATGTGGGATCAACAACTATTATCTTGGCCAACCATAAGAATTGTGCTTGTCTTCTTTTAAACATTCAAACATTCAAGGTCAAACATCAAAACATTGTGTCTTTTGTGTCTTCAAGTGTATGTAAAATATTCTTACATCAAACAACACACTTTCTTTGGAGTCATTTTGAGTCTAAACACTTGCAAACATTGAGTCCTCTTCAACATTGTGTCCACTTATCACGAAAAACAGTCAAAAATTCAGATTTGGACACAAAAAACAACTTTACACATTGGAAAAATTGTACTTAGTTTTTGGAAACGCATATGTGCAGTGTTCAATAGCGTCTGTGTCATTTAGCCACGTCTGTGCAGGATAGAAATGCGTCTATGTTTTCACAAGCAAAATTGCATTTACAAAATCTCAGAAATGCATCTGTGCAGTGTTCAAAAATATTTGTGTTGGGAAACCACACCTATGAAGCATACAGGCACGTTTGTGTTCAGTATTGGAAAAACTTACAATTCAACAAACAAGAGCAATCAGTTTCATATTCATTGAGCTTCCTAGGTTATTTCTTTGGGTTTTCATCTAGAATTTAGCCTATTTATAGGTCTCACAAATTCCATCATTGCTTTACACCTTGCATTACATTCAAATTTGTCTAAACTTGAGTCAAAAGGTCACTTGCTTGTCTTCATCTTACTTTGTCAACACAATACATACAACAATATTTTGCTAAGTGGTCCCTCATCAAGGTCTCTCACCTTTGCGTCTCATTTGGTCTTACTTAGAGTCAAGGTCAACTTACCTCATCAAAAGAATCTATCATCTCTTTGGAAGCCACACCTACTCTACTACATACATACTTGGTCTTACACTTTGGACATTGCAAGTACACCTCAGATTCATTTACATTCCATCCAACTCTTGGTCTTCCATACCCTCTCCATTTTCATCATCTCACACATCTTGGTCAAGACCTAGTTCATGGTTGAAACCCATTCCCAAAAATCTAGGAGAGAAGCTAAAGAGGCTCAAGAGTCCACAAACATGAGTGGCTATGAATACGACAACGATATCTTTTTCAATTTTGATCATAGCACGTTACCTGACATGGACATCTATAGGAACATTCAGAATGTTGAGAACATGGATAATACAAACAACAATGATGCACAAAATGACAATGTTGACAACATTTCAGTACACTTAGCAGAAGTGGAAGACTCTATCATGAATCCCCATTTTCATAGATTGGTTGAAGAGATCAGTATTATCCTTGTTTCAAAAACCTGAGATCCCAAATACACATGGTCAAGCTTATGATACTCATGAAAGAGCATCTCATGAACAACTCCATCTACGCAGACCATTATGGAAGTCTTATGCAGATAAATACACTCAATTGCATACCAATGCTAAAGACCAACCTCAAAATCAATTGGATATCCAAAGGCATGCTCAAAATTTGGACACAAGAAAACCCCGTGTCAAATTTGGGGGCAACACACTAGAACAACCTCATGACATGCCTATAGAGTATGATATACATGGGCAAAGAAGATATTTCATTCCTCATTATGACTCTATACCAGGTGATTCCTATACGCAACATCATTATAGACCTCCTCCATATGAACATGTTTATAATCAATACAATCCATACATGCAATATGTTCCTCCTCCACCCAGTGGCTCAGGCATTGGATATGGTCCAAGAAGTTGGTCTCCAGCTAAGAACAACTATCCATTTGACAAAAGAATTCCAATGCCTCATTTTCCTACACATTTGGTGACACCTAAGTTCGATAAGTATAGAGGCAAAGGAGACCCTAAGGGACATATAAGATAGTTTTTTCACAGCTTGCATTGAGGTAGCATTAGAAGAGATGTACTTGATGAGACTATTCCCACAAAGCTTAGGTGATCAAGCTATGGAATGGTTCTCCCAAATTCCACCTAGAATTAAGTCTTGGGCTGATCTAGCAGAAGCTTTCATACAACATTTCTCATACAATATAGAGACAAACATATCAGTCACCACTTTGTGCAACACCAAGCAAAAGGATGGAGAGTCATTTTCATCATTCTTACAAAGATGGAGGAATTTAGCTAGTAGGTGCTCTTGTGAAATTCCACAAAAACAAATGGTAGAGATGTTCACACAGAATGTCCACAGAGAAATTGGTTATGACTTAATAAAAGCTTGTTTGTCTACTTTTAAGGACATCATTGAGAAAGGCTTAGCGACAAAGAAGGTCTTAATTGAACAAGGAGTAATTAAGATATTCAAAGAAAACAAAGATGACTTCAAAGGAAAAGACAAGCCTCAATTTTGGAACAAGAACAAGCACACAGTAAATGATGGTGTTGTCGATGCTAACATGGTAAGACCCAAAATCATTCTTTCTGGATCAAGTTCTACAAACAACCAAGTGAATACTCAAGCAACTTCAAAACCACGAAGGAAATACACCCCATTGGGAGAACCACTTGAGTCAGCTTTGAAGAAGCTAGTGGCAAACAAGATAATAACAATTCCAGACAATCTTCCATATGAGCCAAAGGTCAAACCAAATTGGTGGAATAATGATGAGTACTGTGAGTATCATAAGAGCAAGGGACATAAAATAGGAAATTGTCATCAGTTGAAAAACATTATACAAGATCTTATTGATAGAGATGAAATTGAGATCGAAGGACATTCATCCAATCAAGAACATGAGATGTTTAAGGAACCATTCCCTAAACATGATAAGGGAAAAGCCAAAGCCGCAAATGAGAAAGACAACTATACCAGAGCATCCTATAATTGTGATTCAACTATTAATTACATTTTGATGGACAATTATGTCTCTACCATTATCATAAAGGACAAAACGCCTGAAAATTCTACCCCAAGACCCAAAGTTGTCTTAAAAAGAATTGGACCATCTCCCTCATCTTCTAAAAATGAAACCTATGAATGTAATGCCACAAGTCATCGAGGTAAGGATACCTTGCAAGGTGCTCCAACTAAAACCACTATTTCCTCATCGGCCAAACCTGAATACAACCTAGTAGAATAGTTAGGGAAGACACCTGTGCTTATCTCAATCCTAGAATGTTGCGTATCTCTCCTTTGCATAAATCTATATTCGACAAATTCCTAAGAGAAACCTTTGTACCTATAGATCTGAACGTGGACCAGTTTCAAGTCATGGTGGGATACCTTTCCATTCCACATTCTCTTACATTCACCGAAGCTAATGACACCTCTATAAACCAATTGCATAATGCACCTTTACACATTAAAGCCTTCCTACACAAACATCGAATAAAACGAGTCCTGATAGATGGAGGAGCTAGTTTCAATATATGTGTATATGGTGAAAATGGATAACAATAATAACAAAATTGAAAGGCTAAATGAATTCAACCACCAAACCCTAGCCTAACAACAACAAAGATCCACCATAACATATGAAGATTACCTAAGACAATGCAAATCAAATGAAATCACAAAGATTATACCATTACATGTCCAATAGGGTTTTTAATCTCCATTCTTCCTATCTCCATTGATCTTGCTTGATATATTTGCTCTCAAATTTTATGTGCACAAGAGCTCAACAAAGAACGGAATGTGGTTGCAAGTAGGATCATAGTGTAGTCAAGTGATCAAATAGTTCATTAGGGTTTAATAATGAAGAAAGCATCTCCTTAAATAGAAGACACTATAAGAAATGGAGGGATAAGATTGAGAGGTGTAAAAAAGGAGGTCGGCTATGATTAGAGGGTAGGTAGAAGAAATAATAAAATAATGAAAGGGGTAGGTAGTGTATGAATTAAGAGATGAATGACATGTGTCATGTGTAGAAAAGGATAATGAATTAATTAAATAAATAAAGATTTATTTAATTAATAGAAGAAATGAGATCAATTAAATAAATAAATATTTATTTAATTTAGGAAAAAGATAATTTAAATAAATAAATGTATTTATTTAAATGAGAAATAAGGCTAGAAGAGGATAAATGAATTAACTAAATAAATAAAGATTTATTTAATTAATAGAAGAATTAGGCTTAGATAATTAAATAAATAAATATTTATTTAATTAGACATGACAATTTTGGGTGTCTACATTTTGCCCCTCTTTGAGACAATGCGGCTTGTCACCATTGTTTCAAAGAAGATAAGATGAACTGATACAGAGTTGCCCCAATATGGGAATGATATGCCCCCTTGAGAGATTGGATGAAAAATGTCTAAAAAGATTGTAGACAATCTCTCGATAAGAAAGAAAGGCTAGAATGGACTGACTGGATAAAGTGATAGAGTCATGGGATAAAGAAGACTGACTCGAGAAACGAGGGCGAGGGCTCGGGTAGGCTATAAGATAGACCATGGGCAAAAGACATCCTCATTGTCATCTACACATCCACAAGAGCAGAGTGCAGAGCGAAAATAGAGTAGTAGCAGTCAGCAGCAATGGATTTCGTTCACAGATTCGATCGCGTTTGCCGATTCCAGAGGCCAGCAGAGGCAGGAGAGCCGGTAAGTACCACAAAACCTCCTTGTACTTCGATGCATTTATGTTTGTCATTAATGCATGGTAGATAGAGAAATAAATGCGCATTAGGTGAAGGGTCAAAAATGTCAAAAAATGGTTAGGTGCGTCTGCGTTGGTGCTAGGCACGTCTGGGTTTGTGCCAGGCGTGTCTGTGTTTGGAACCGCATCTGCGTCGAATGCAGTCGCGTCTGTGCAATGTAGGGGCGTCTGTGCCAAGAAGGCACGTCTATGTCGCCTAGGCACGTCTGTGCAGTCTTTAAGCGTGTTTGTGTCAGGAAAGCGCGTTTATGTCCAAAAAAATGCGGATTTTCATCTTCTAGGTCAAATCGACAGTTCTATGATGAACATACGTTGTCGATTGGATAAGCTGCTGAGAGGATATACTCAAGAAGGTCCTCTAGGGAAGACTAGGATAGATCAAGGCACTTTGTGATGAACAGTGAGTACCAAGATAGAGTACTTTGTGATGAACAGGGAGTACTAAAATATGAGCAGCATTTTGTGATGAACAGGGAGTGCAAATGTGAGGAGCACTTTGTGATGAATAGGGAGTGCAAAACACGTAGTACTTTGTGATGAATAGGGAGTACCACTAGGATAGAAGCAACACTTTGTGATGAACAGTGAGTGTCACTAGGATAGAAGCCATATGCATTTAGATAAAAAGTAGCATTTTGTGATAAACAGTGAATGCCACTATGACTGACACGATTGATTTGTTTGACTGTAGGAGTATTTAACGATGCTAGAGTCACGGGAGAGATTCCCATTGACACAGAGATTGCGACCTGAGTTGACACTTGGGGACCAAGCAACGATTGAGGCAATGGGTTTGAGACATGTTCTATATGTGCCTGAGTTTCGGGTGAACATGGGACTACTGACTACTTTAGCTAAGAGATGGCATTCAGAGACATGCACCTTTCATTTGCTGATGGGGGAGATGACAGTCACCCTTGAGGATGTATATAGGATAGTGAGGATACTGATCAATGGGGAGCTGATTCCATATGATCGAGATGGAGACAGGGAGGCCCTGAGACGAGTGTTCCAGGACCCTGGATTGGAGTTGAGGGCTGGGCATGTGGCTTGGGACACTATGACTACTACAGGATTGGCGCTGCCAGTAGTGATAGGAGGAGCGATCAGTGGGTTCTTGTGTCTTGATAAAGCGACACGGGGGTTGGTTGTGGGATGGGGAGGAGCATTGGAGACACTGGTGACACAACACACTAGATATGCCTGGGGATCGTGTGTGTTGGCACACCTATACTATGAGCTGCATTAGTTTGTATATCACGGATCAGTGGGATTGGGCTGCGGGGTGACATTGTTGCAGGTGTGGGCTTATGAGCATCTACTAGTGACGAGACTGATACATTTTAGAGGTAGAGGTCATGGACGTAGCTTCATGCACTTGTATGATATGATCACGTCATAGCCATGGATTGGTAGGTTAGAGCACTGGCGACGAGTGATAGATGATATTGATGTGGTCATCTGGAGGCCATACCTGGGATGCGAGGAGTGAGAGGATGATGCGGTAGAGCTTCCCTACACCTTTTGGAGCAGGTACCTAATTGGGCGGATGCCCTATGTGCTGGAGAGACAGCTTGTGGATAGGGTTTGCAAGCAGTTTGGTAGGATCCAGAGGATGCCACGGGGCTCAGGCATGTATGCGTGGACAGTCAAGGATTAGGCATAGTTTGGACCCTTGCTATCATATGATCAGGCTGTGACACAGCTGGTAGAGATGGTACCCCTACCCTAGGACATGTGGCTAGAGGTCGAGGATGCCGACATGGATGCCGAGTATACAACCTACTAGGTCAAGCATCCATTCCCACGTCGGACGGATCTAGGAGAGTTATTTGAGGGAGATGATGGTGGGGATGATGATGATGATGGAGCTGATGGGGGCAGAGGCTGACAGAGGAGGAGGGGGGTAGTTGGAGAGAGGAGGGTTGCACCACGGAGGGAGGGAGCGGAAGAGAGGCAGGCTCGGGTGGTGAGAGGTCGTGGTGGATTGCCGCTATAGGTGCTAGTAGCACAGGGTCCCAGACAAGTGCAGAGATAGGTATAGGGACAGGAACATGTATAGGGACAGGTACCAGTATAGGCACTAGTACAGGTACATGCACAGGGGCAGGTACCAGGACAGGGGGAGCCATAGGCAGAGCCACAGACAGAGCCACAAGGGGCTGATGTAGAGGAGGATGAGCTGATTGAGCTGAGGGAGATCTGCCAGGGACAGGCAAATGAGATCCAGGATTTGGAGAGGGAGAGGGATAGGCTCAGGAGGCAGCTCAGAGATACTGAGCAAGAGTGAGACCAGGACATTCAATGCTATACAGAGGCTGTTACAGCACTGAGGGCTGGGAGACAGGCAGCAGAGGACACAAGGGCTGGATATGCCTATGTTTTGTGGGCCGGGGAGGAGATTGCCTACTGGCGAGATCTCTATTATGGTATAGTGCCAGTGGATCAGTGGGCAAGGAGCTTCCATAGACCATCATGGACAGTGAAACTACGGGAGGGAGCCGGAGGAGACAGGCATCTAGTGGTGGGGTTATGGGTCCTCCACCACCACCAGATAGAGGGGACAAGAGGGATGATCCTGGGGTGGGTCCTTCGGGGGCTCAAATTCCATCGAAGCTAGGTGGCTCTGAGGGAGGGAGTTTATCATAGCCTTAGAGGGCTCCCTATGTATCAGTATTGTACCATTTTTGTATGATGATGTAGACACCTTCGGGTGATTGTAGCCATATGATTTTGACATCATTGTATCATGACACTTTTGATATATATATATGAGATGATTCATCTTTGCAGAAACTATATGCATGTGTACCTATGTGATGGGATGTTCTTATGTGATGCTTATGATATGGATACAAATATGTACATGATGCAATGCAATATATTTTTGTTCTTTTATGTTTTATATGTGTATGCCAATGTAAATGTGAATGTATGTAATGCAGATGAATATGATAATGCAAATGTGAATGTATGTAATGCAGATGAATATGATAATGCAAATGTGAATGTATGTAATGCAGATGAATATGATAATGCAAATGTAAATTGTGCTAACAGGTGTTGTGTGCAGGATGTGATGCAATTGTGATATCTATATGTATGTATGAAATGCTTATATGTGGTAATGCAGTTGCAAACTACATGAAATGCAAATGTTTTTGGTGTGTCATTATACTCAGTCATGTGATAGCAGGCTACGCGGACTCAAGAAGGATGATGGAAGTCAATCAAGAAAGGGGGATGAAAGATAGAAGATATGAATGTGAAAGAGCTTCTTGTGCGTTATCATCATTGAGCTTTATTATGGCAAGTAGGTTATGACAATCGAGGCATATGTTCGACCCAAAAAGTCATTGTACCTGTTTGCATGGAGATATGACAGTCACAAACAAGGAATGCCCTAGTTCACACTAGACTCACAGTGTCCTCATATCCTTAGACAAGTCATAGCATTACTAAGAGACAATCCACAGACAGCAAATACAAATAGGTGACGATACCCCATCCTCGCCTTTCTAGTCAAAGACATCTTGGAGATAGAATCTGTAGTCAGAGACATCCCAAAAAAGCTAAAAGACATGTCACCAAAAGATAAAAATCAAAAGAAAACCAAGACTCGACACCAACATCCATTGTAGTCCTCAAGTTTAATGTCTCTTGTCATTTGTATAAGTCTTATTTGATTGTGGTCACAATGTTTACTTTCACAGAAAGGATAGATAGCACAGAACCATATGTTGTTTGAGTCTATTGAAAGATTTGATTTGTTGAAGCTCATTGTTGCTACTATCTCATCTGAAACTGACTGAATCCATGAAACTGATACTTTATTGCGGAGAAGATGAAACTTTATTTGGGACTGGTGATGCAAATGTTGCTTTATTGCGGATTGTGCGCGAATAGACTGAAGGAAGCTGGAAGAAACTGTACTCCTCAAAACATGTGATGTTTTTAGTTCCACACCCATCACTAGACGCAGGATTTACCATAGCCACAGATAGGATTTGATTTATTATGGATGGAAAAGGAGGTTTATTATGAATGGCTAACCAATCTTGGGTAGATTAATAATAAGCCATGATGGGAATGGGTAAGTTTATTATGGATCAATTGGTCATGAGTGTGTGCGAAGTGAAAGGATGAAAGTGGATCCTAAAGGAGGGAGGAGCAATGTCTCTACACATGGCGCTAGTGACCCAGTTTTCACCATGGTACTTGCCCAAGGCGCCACCGAAGTGGTTTTCACCGTTGGACGAAATTGTTTCTCTTGACTTTTTTCGATTTTTTTATTTTTTATTTTTTATTTTTTATTTTTTTGTATTTTTGAATTTTTTGATTTTTTTGTATTTTTGAATTTTTTGATTTTTTTTGTATTTTTGAATTAGGATATTTCGAAGAGCTATGTGTAGAACCTACGAAGGTGCATGCTATTGATAGGATCCTCCAAAGGTTCACCTTCTATAGTTGAGAGCTGATATGCCCCAGATCCATATACTGCTGTAATGATGTAAGGACCAAGCCAATTTGGTTCGAACTTGCCCTTCTTCTCTCTGTCTTGCTGAATTTTGGGGTTTTCTCTGAGAACCAAGTCACCTACCTCAAATGTATGAGGCTTGACTTTGTGATTGTAGCTGCGACTCATTCATTGTTGGTAAGCCTTGAGATGATTAAAAGTAGTTTGTCTCCGTTCATCCAGCAGTTCAAGTTCTTGTAAGCGAGAGACCCTATAGTCTTCATCACTGATGATGTTTTGCAAAGAGACCTGTAAAGAGGGTAACTTGACCTCAATAGGAAAGATGGCTTCAGTGTCGCAGACAAGTGAATAGGGTGTAGCTCCTGTAGGTGTGCGAACACATGTGCGATAGGCCCAAAGTGGAGGATTAAGTTGGATATGCCAATTACGGCCAGCGTCGTCGACTGTCTTCTTAAGGATTTTAAGGATTGTTTTATTAGACACCTCATCTTGGCCATTACCTTGGGGGTAATATGGTGTGGAGAAATGATGGAAAATATGGAAGCGGTCACAGAGTTCATGAAAATCCTGATTTTTGAAGGGACGCCCGTTATCTGTGATAATGGAAACAGGAATATCATCGGCAAATGATATAGTTAAGGATGAACATAGCAATCTATTTTCTAGTGACTTGTGTGAGAGGCATGACTTCAATCCATTTTGTGAAATACTCTATGGCAGTGATAATGAATTTATGACCATTAGAAGGAGGGTGAATCTTGCCTATGAGATCGAGTCCCCACTGACAAAAGGGCCAAGGAGATGCAAGTGGTTGTAGTTCTTGTGCTGGCGCATGTATGAGGTCTCCATGAATTTGACATTTCTTACATTTCTTGACAAACTGATATGAGTCTTTTTCCATATTGGGCCAGTAATATCCAGTCCTAATGAGTATCTTGGCCAAGGTAGGACCACTAGCATGTGGACCACATATCCCTTCATGTACTTCCCATAATGCAATCTGAGCTTCGTCGCTTTCTAAACATCTAAGAAGAGTGCCATCTAGACCTTGCCGGTATAAGATATCAGCTAAAATGACATATCGAGAGGATTGGCAAATGAAGGTGTGATGCTGGTTATTTGATAGATCAGGAGGTAGGGTATTGTCACGAAGGTATGTGAAGATGGAACCATATAACTGGGACTCAAGACCGACAACACATATCATCTTAGTAGGAGTGATCTCATATGATGAAACCAAAAGGTTATCCACCAAGAACTCATAGCAGGTCTCATTTGGAGGTAGATCGATCAATGAAGCAATTGTAGCCATGGCATCTGCGGCGCGATTCTGCTCTCTTGGTATCTGCTCAAAATCTATCTTTGTGAAGTGTTGTTTCAGATCATCCACCATTTGTTTGTAAGGCATTAATTTTTCATCTTTTGTTTGGTAATCATTAGTTGCTTGACGGATGACAAGTTGAGAATCCCCAAAAACACAAAGTTCATGGATCTTCCACTGAACTGCAATCTGTAATCCCATTGTTAATGCCTCATATTCCGCTATATTTTTAGTGCAAGGAAATGATAAGCGGTATGATTTTGGTATAGAGTCTCCTTGAGGAGTTATAAAGAGGATGCCAGCTCCTGCTCCATGCTGTGTGTATGAGCCATCAAAGTATAGTTGCCATGGCTTTGCATATGACATTGTTAAAATGGATTCATCTGGAAATTCTGAACTTAGAGGAACATCATCAATCATGGGGGCATCTGCTAATTGATCTGTGATAGCTTGTCCTTTTATTGCTTTTCTATCCACATACTCGATGTCAAATTCACTCAGGATCATTACCCATTTGGCTAGTCGCCCATTAAGTGTTTCTTTATTGAGAAGGTATTTCAACGGATCTATCCTTGCAATCAACTTAGTCTTATGAGTAAGCATGTAATGTCATAATTTTTGTGAAGCAAAGACCACGACGAGACATGCACGCTCGATTGGTGTGTAGTTTAGCTCATATCCCACCAATGTGCGACTGATATAGTATACTGCCTTTTCCTTGCCCTCAGCAATTTGTTGTGCTAGGAGTGCCCCCAGTGCTATTGGAGTAGCTAAGATGTATAGTAACAGAGGCTGATCTGGAACTGGTGGCATCAAAACTGGTGGATTCAAAAGATAATCTTTGAGCGTCTGAAAAGCCTATTGACAGTTATCATCCCATTTGAATTTGATGTTTTTATGTAGCAAGTGCTGAAAAGGATTACACTTATCTGCAAGTTGCGCTATGAATCTCTATATAGACTGAAGTCTGCCTTGTAAGGATCGAAGTTGACTGATATTTCTAGGTGGTGGCATGTCCAAGATGGCCTTGACTTTTGTTGGATCGGCTTTGATTCCTCTTTTGGACACAATGAATCCTAGGAGCTTCCCAGAGGTTACTCCAAAGACACATTTCTTGGGGTTTAATCTTACATTGTACTTTTCCAACCGATCAAAGATGACTAAAAGTATGTCCAAATGTGTATCTCTGTCTATTGATTTACCCAAGAGATCGTCAACATAATCTTCCACGGTTACGTGCATGAGATCATGAAAGATAGTAGTCATGGCTCTTTGATATGTAGCACCTGCATTTTTTAGTCCAAAGGGCATGACATTCCAGCAGAAAGTTCCCCAAGGACAAGTGAATGATGTTTTGTGTTGATCCTCGGGTGCGATCCTTATTTGATTATAACCAAAAAATCCATCCATCAATGATAACATTTCATGACCTACTATGAGATCAACAATCAAGTCAATATTTGGTAATGGGAAGTCATCCTTTGGACAATCTTTGTTGATGTCTCTGAAATCTATACATATTCTGATGCTGCGATCTGGTTTACTGACAGGCACTAGATCAGAGATCCATTCAGGATAATCAATTGGGCGTATGAATCCAACATCCAATAATTTCTCAAGTTCTGCTTTAACTAGTAATGCCACTTGTGGATGTATTTTTCTTAATTTCTATTTCACTGGCTTTGCCCCTGGTTTGACTATCAAATGATGCATTACCAAATCCAGATCTAGTCCACGCATATTAGCGTATGACCATGCAAAGTTGATTTGTCGTTCTTTGAAGAAACTTATGAATTTTGACCTTTCAAACTCTGTCAATGATTGAGCCAGAAATATGTTGTGTGGAACCTCTTCTGTACCAATGTTTGTTTTGATAGTCTCTTCTACCAACATGGATGATTTTTCCTCATATGATGCTGGGAGAATGTCGAGCCTTCCATCTTTGGGTGCCTCAGAGAGGTTTTCGCCCTCAGATACGTCCTTTCTTTTTACTTTTTTGGGGTCAGACAGCGCCACAGTGTGGTTTTCACCATAAGACCCTTGGTTTATTTTTATTTTCACATTTTTGTGACTGGAAGGTCCGACACCCTCACCAAAATATGCCATGCTGTTGAGTTCTATAGTGTATCCCGCTTTATGGTCCCCAGGGGGAAAATCATCCCGTATGCCAAGATAGTCAATAACAGCTTCATCATTTTGGAATGTGTCAAATTGTGCTGGTCCTTCATGATCCCAGTCAATGAGTTGATGGTGAACAAGGGGAAGGCCTTTGATGTCTTCAAAGTTTGCGGGGCTAAGACTGAAGATGCAGTTATATTTGGGTATGTCAAGGTAATTATCGAGGTCATTGATGGCACTCTCCTCATCAGTTTCAATTGTGATCGAATCCAAATTGTCATCACTAGTAGCGCATTCTGGGACAGGTGTTCTCATCCTATGTGATTTCAACCTAGAACCTTGAGACAAAGACTGTGTGGAATCCTCATGGGTTGTTCCCTGACCAACTCTGAACTTTTTATAAAATTCCACTTCTTCTGTGGGTTCATCTGGCTCTTTGAATGTCTCGGTGAGCTCGTAGTCACTGGAGGATTTGTCTGAACCCCATTCCCATTCGTTGGAGTTTGTGGAATAGCGATCCTCTTGTTGAATTTTGGCAACTTTGATTTTTAATGCTTCTTCTGTCCTTTTGGTGTGGACCTTGGAAGTCAGAAAACCAAATCCCTTCGAGCATTCCTTTTTGAAAGTCAATTCAGGTTGTAAATGTTCAATGATGCCTTCCTTTCATAACCCAAGAGGGCTTTTTCCATCATACCCAAATTTTTGTAGAATCTTGAAGCCTTTGCCATATTTCTCACAGGGTATATTGATGTGATCTTGTGTGTCATTTTCAATATCTTTGTAGAGCATTTTGTATAAGTCTTCCTCTTCCAATTCGCCCCATCTTTGAAAGGTAGTCGGGTCCCATTTGAGTACCATGATGGATACTTTCTTGTTAGGATGCGGTCTTCCATATTCTTTTGGGGAACTCATGACTTGTCGTAAGTACATGGTTTGATTTAAAGTGTATTCTCCCATGCCTTTGTCCTGAAATTTGCCTTTAAGCTCACCTTGCTTTGAGATCGAAGGTTTCAATGACTCAGGATCAATGTATGCCAAAGAAGGAACAACTTCACGATTACTGGGAATGATGGTCTCAGTTTGCGATCTCAGGTTATTGCAATATATGAACGGATTAGGATCACCGTTAATTGTTACTTCTATTCCATTGTGAGGAAACTTAATGCATTGGTGATATGTCGATGGGACTACCCTCATTTCATGAATCCAAGGATGTCCTAACAATATATTATAAGTGAGATCTAGATCCAAGACTTGACAAATCACATCCTTTGTAACTAGACCAACTCTGAGAGGCAAGGTGACTGTGCCCTTGGATGAGCGTTCTTCATGATCATATGCCTTGATGGTGATTTGATTTGTTGAATTCACAGCTTTATCAGAATATCCCAATTGTTTAATTGTGCTCAATGTACAAATGTTTAGACCAGCTCCTCCATCTATCAGGACCCGCTTTATTCTATGTTTGTGTATGAAGGCTTCAACATGTAGTGGTGCATTATGTGGCTGACTTACGGAGGTGTCATCGGCTTCTGTGAATGTAAGGGAGTGTGGAATGGAAAGGTATCCCACCATGGCTTGAAACTGGTCCACGTTTAGATCAGTAGGAATGACAGTTTCTCTCAAGATTTTGTCAAGAATGGCTTTATGTGCAAGGGATATGCGCAAGAGCTCAAGTATGGAGATGAGCGCGGGTGTCTTCCCTAACTGTTCTACAAGGTCATCCTCAGGTTTGGTTGATGAAGAAGCGGTGTTTTTAGTTGAAGCACCTAGAAAATTAATTTTACCTCGACGGGTTGTAACATGACATTTAGAGGGAGGTTCGGAAAAAGATCCAACACCTTTTAGGACAATCTTGGGTCTCTGAGTAGGATTTTCAGGGTTTTTATCCTTGATGATAATAGTAGAGACATAATTATCCATCGAGATGTGATTGATGGTTGAATCATAGTTGTAAGATGCTCTAGTATAGTTGGTTTGATCATCTGTGGCTTTAGCTTTTCCCTTGTCATGTTTTGGGAATGGTTCCTTAAACATCTCATGTTCTTGATTGGATGAGTGTCCCTCAATCTCAATGTCACCTCTATCAATGAGATCTTGTACGATGTTCTTCAGTTGATGACAATTTCCTATCTTATGACCCTTGCTCTTATGAAATTCACAATACTCATCATCATTCCACCAATTTGGTTTAACCTTTGGCTCATATGGAGGAAAATCTGGAACTGTGATTACCTTGTTTGCCACTAACTTTTTGAAGACTAACTCAAGTGGTTCTCCCAATGGGGTGTACTTCCTTCATGATCTGGAAGTTGTTTGAGTATTCACTTGATTGTTTGTAGAACTTGATCCCGAAAAGATGAATTTGGGTCGCACTGTATTGGCATCAACAACACCATCATTGACTGTGTTCTTGTTTTTATTCCAAAATCTCGGCTTGTCTTTTCCCTTAAAGTCATCTTTGTTTTCCTTGAATATCTTAATGACTCCTTGCTCAATTAGGACCTTTTCTATTGCTAAGCCTTTTTCAATAACGTCCCTGAAGGTAGACAAACAAGCTTTCCTTAAGTCATAGCCAATGTCTTTGTTAACATTTTGAGTGAACATCTCTACCATTTGTTTTTGTGGAATTCACAAGAGCATCTGCTAGCTAGATTCCTCCATCTTTGTAAAAATGATGCAAAAGACTCTCCCTCTTTTTGCTTGGTGTTGCATTAAGTAGTGACTGATATGTCTGTCTCTATGTTGTAGGAGAAATGTTGAATAAATGTCTCTGCTAAGCCACCCCATGACTTAATACCAGGTGGGAGTTTGGAGAACCATTCCATAGCTTGATCACCTAAGCTTTGTGGGAATAATCTCATCAAATATGTCTCTTCTGAAGCTACTTCAATGCAAGTTGTTAAAAACTGTCTTATGTGTGCCTTAGGATCCCCTTTTCCTCTATACTTATCAAATTTAGGTGTCACAAAGTGTGTAGGAAAAGGAGGCATTGGAATGCTCTTGTCAAATGGATAAGGACATATGTCTCTCATTGTGTATGTTGGCTTCGGTGTATTTATGTCCTCCATTTTCTTTTGTAAGTCCCTGATTTGTTGCTCCAAATTTCTCTTAGGTGGAGATCGACTTCTTGGACCATACCCTATGCTTGAGGCACCAATTTGAGGAGGAGCTTGTTGCATATATGGATGATATTGATCATACACATGTTCATATGGAGGAGGTCTATAGTGATGCTGTGTATATGGACCATTTGGTATAGATTCATGTTGAGGAACACCATATCTATTTTGTGCATGTATACCATACTCTACAGGAATGTCATGTTCTAATGTGTTGCCCCCAAATTTGACATCGGGTTTCCTTGTGTCCAAATTTTGAGCATGCCTTTGAATATCCAATTGCTTTGGTGGTTGATCCTTAGCATTGGTATGTGATTGAGCATATCTGTTTGCATAAGACTTTCATAATGGTCTGCAAAGGTAAGTATCATGTGCTTGACCATGTGTATGTGGGACCTCTAGTTTTTGAAGCAAAGATGATGGTGATTCAGCTACCATATATGGTCCTCTATTTCCTCCACTATTAGGCCTCCTTTGATCCATGTTGGAGTGAGTTTGTTGCAAAGGTCGATTTTCCATTATTTGAGACATGTCAAAATCATGAGGTATCTTGGCTCCACTTTGTGCCATCATTTGTAAGAAGTATTGTCTATCCCTCCTCATTATTTCCTCAACCAATCGATTGAAATGGGGATTCATAATGGATTCTTCCACATCTATTGAATGAATTGAAAAGTTGTCCATATTGTCATTGTGTGTATCATTGTTGTTTGTAGTGTCCATGTTCTCAACATTTGGAATGTTTCTATAGACATCCATGTCAGGTAATGTAGTATGATCAGTATTGAAAAAGATATCATTGTCATACTCATAAGAACTCATGTTTGCGGACTCTTGAGCCTCTTTAGTTTCTCTCCTAGACTTTTGAAGACGGGTTTCAACCATGAACTAGGTACTGACCAAGATGTGTGAGACTAGATGAAAATGGAAAAAGTATGGAAGACCAAGAGTTGGATGGAGTGTAAATGAATCTGAGGTGTACTTGCAATGTCCAAAGTGTAAGACCAAGTATGTATGTAGTAGAGTAGGTGTAACTTCCAAAGAGAGGATAGTTTCTCTTGATGAGGTAAGTTGACCTTGACTCTAAGTAAGACCAAATGAGACCCAAAGGTAAGAAACTTTGATGAGGGACCACTTAGCAAAGTGTTGTTGTATGTAGTGTGTTGATGAAGTATGATGAGGACAAGCAAGTGACCTTTTGACTCAAGTTTAGACAATTGTGAATGTAAAGTGAGACATGAAGCAATGATGGACTGTGTGAGACCCAAAGATAGGTTGAATGCTAGATGAAACCTGGAGAAACAACCTAGGAAGCTCAAGAACTCTGAAACTAACTGTGTTTGTTTGCCGGATTGTAAATTTTTTTTGCAATTTTGAACACAGACGTGCCTGTATACTTCAAAGACGCGGTTTCCTGACACAGACGTGGCTCTGTTCAACACAGACATGTTTTTGAGATTTTGATGAATGCACTGTTGATTCCAGGAACATAGACGCGTTTCTGCCCTTCACAGACGTGGTTAGACAGTACAGACGCCATTATGACAGACACAGACGTGTTTCTGTAAAATTTGTGCAATTTTTTCCAATCTGTGAAGTCGTTTTGTTGTGACCAAATCTGACTGTTTGACTATTTTTCGTGACAAGAGGACAAAATGTTGATGAGGACTCAATGTTTGCAAGTGTCTAGACTCAAAAATGACTCCAATAAAAAGTGTGTTGTTTGATGTAAAATTGTTTTGCATACACTTGAAGACACAAAAGACACAATTTTTTGTTGTTTGATCTTGAATGTTTGAATGTTTAAAATAAGTCAAGCACAATTCTTATGGCTGGCCAAGACAATAGTTGTTGATCCCACATAGGGTTTTACCTCCGAGGCTATGCTATTTAGAGCGGGTACTTAGATATGCTTGACCTCACTGGCTCCACCCTCGACACTCACTTCTCGGGTCAGCCAAGCATCAGTCCCCACGAAAACTCCCTGTGGCGAACTTTGTATCTCTACTAAGAACCGTATGTGTGTGGGCCGCTACCAGAGGTCCGACCTCCTGTCCCAACAACTAGAAGGATTTGGGCTTCTAAAACAAAAAGGTGCTAGTAAGGGCATCCACTTGTGTGGCCATACATGTGGCACTTTCAGCTCTGTAAATACAGAAGGCTCCCAGCCAGTAGGGGTTACGCCCTACAACTGATCAAATAAATTTGATCAAACAGGTTTATGGGGAGACATAGTGTCGGTATGAACTAATTAGCACACGTTATCCATAGTTTTCACCATGAATACATTTGTTTATAGTGGTTCGGAAGAGGTGGGTTTTCCTCGCTACCACTTGGGTCGTTCTCTTCTCACTAGTAGTCCTAATGACCACACGGGAAGACAGGCCCTCTAAAGATTAAACAAAAAGAGCCTATTACTCAAGACACAAAAGACAATGATTCAATTTTAGTGCACCAATTGAAGTGTTTGCTAGTCTACGAAAACAAGGCACACAATAAAAATCCAAAAACCCTTGCCAAGGACCTGCAACAAAGAGTTGTTAGTAGTTTGGATTGTTTCAAATGATCACCCCTTCCTGAAAGCACACAAGTTAGATAAATTTTAAACCCAAAAGACTTTGTGAAATAGGGGCCTTCAACCAAACGTTTTGCTTCCAAGGCAAGCTGCACCAATTTTGTTAGCTAGATCTGGAAATGTTAGTGTAAAACAAACCAGATCTGAACCCTAAATGCAAAACTCAAAATTGAATCAAAAAACCTCAAAATTTTGAAATTGATTAACACAGATGCGGTTACCCTTTACACAGACGCAGTTCTGTGATTCACAGACACGGTTCTAAAACACAGATGTTGTTCTCTGATGCAGACGCGGTTCTACGATGCACAGACACGGTTAGAAAATACAGACATGGCTAATTAACACAAACGCGATTAAAAATGTCACAGATGTGATTAGGAAACCCAGACGCGATCCGAAAGTTCACAGACGCGTCAACAAGCCAAAAAACACGATCCGAAAGTACGCCGACGCGAAAATATCAAAATGCTGCCGAAAATGTCAAATCTGCAACTTCAAAACATAAAATCTGCAACAAAGATGTTAAATACAAAAGGGACAAGAGTCCCACCGGGTGTGCCAAAGTGTATATGGTGAAAATGGATAACAATAATAACAAAATTGAAAGGCTAAATGAATTCAACCACCAAACCCTAGCCTAACAACAACAAAGATCCACGATAACATATGAAGATTACCTAAGACAATGCAAATCAAATGAAATCACAAAGATTATACCATTACATGTCCAATAGGGTTTTTAATCTCCATTCTTCCTATCTCCATTGATCTTGCTTGATATATTTGCTCTCAGATTTTATGTGCACAAGAGCTCAACAAAGAACGAAATGTGGTTGCAAGTAGGATCATAGTGTAGTCAAGTGATCAAATAGTTCATTAGGGTTTAATAATGAAGAAAGCATCTCCTTAAATAGAAGACACTATAAGAAATGGAGGGATAAGATTGAGAGGTGTAAAAAAGGAGGTCGGCTATGATTAGAGGGTAGGTAGAAGAAATAATAAAATAATGAAAGGGGTAGGTAGTGTATGAATTAAGAGATGAATGACATGTGTCATGTGTAGAAAAGGCTAATGAATTAATTAAATAAATAAAGATTTATTTAATTAATAGAAGAAATGAGATCAATTAAATAAATAAATATTTATTTAATTTAGGAAAAAAATAATTTAAATAAATAAATGTATTTATTTAAATGAGAAATAAGGCTAGAAGAGGATAAATGAATTAACTAAATAAATAAAAATTTATTTAATTAATAGAAGAATTAGGCTTAGATAATTAAATAAATAAATATTTATTTAATTAGACATGACAATTTTGGGTGTCTACAATATGTACATTGAATACTCTTAAGCAATTTGGATATTCTAAAAAAGCTATGAATGCTCCAAACAAAATTACCATCAAGGCATATGATGATGAAGAGATTTCATCTAAAGGCATAGTCACCTTACCTCTCAAAGTGGGGCCAGTTACAAAGGATGTGGTTTGTCAAGTCCTAAACCTCAATCTCACATACAACATATTGCTAGGACGCCCATGGATTCATGAAATGAGAGTTGTTCCCTCAATATATCATCGATGTATCAAGTTCCCACACAATGGAGTTGAAGTGACTGTCAAATATGATCCAAACCCATTCATATATTGCAACAATTTGTGCCCTAGATCATAAATAACAATCCCAGTCAATTGAGAGGTTGTTCCTTCATCAACATATGTTGATCTAGAATCATTGAAAGCTTCTACTTCAAAGCAAGAAGAGCTCAAAGAAAGGTTCAAGATTAAAGATATGGGATGTGGTGAGTATATCTTTCATGTTGATCAACTCCCACTATCTCCTAAGGTATTTAGTTGACAAGAACAACCTGCAAACAAGTTGCAATGTCAAGGAATTGGGTGTGAACCACCTAGTGTTGTGGCTACTAAATCTGAATGCAAATCTCCTATAGTGGTGCAAGCAGTTCTTGATATCAATAGTCCTAAGAGTGGTTCCAACAAAGAATCTATTGAGTGTATCGCCATCCCTCTTGATAACTCACATAGCTTTACCATATCATCCACTTATTCCATTTCCACTCCTCTCCTAGACTTGGATCAACAAGAATCAGAAAAGACCTTATTCATTGGGGATGAAAAATCAAGCTTTGAAAAGAAAAATCCAAGTGTCAAAAATAAAGAAAAGTCCTTTAGTCCAAATAAAAATCAAAAGCTATTGGACTCTGCAAAAATCAAAGTCAAGGATAAAACTCCTATGAAGAAAAAAGAGCAAGAGATGATCTCCCCTAATATCAAAATAACTAGGGGAAAAAGTTCTAAAATTTCAAGTAAAAAAGAATACTTGTTGATCCTAAGTCTCCATCATGCTATCCTACTTTTACTTCTTTTCGCAATCATAAGCCTTCATTCCTCATCTACTTGTTCTGCACATCCTTTCCCTTCTAGCGATACATCATGGACATTTAATGAAGCTTCCTCGAAGGACTTTGTTATCAGGGATGCTCAAACTTCTTTAGGTGACACGCATACAAGCTTGTGTAGTCCACACACTAGTAATTCTATCTCAATTCCTTTATCAAGGAAGACAGTCACTCGAGCTACACATCATTCATTCAAGGAACAATGCAGCTACAATAATAAGGTAAAGCCTCACACATTTGAGGTAGGTGACTTAGTTCTCAAGGAAAACCCCAAAAATTAGCAAGACAGAGAGAAGAAGGGCAAGTTCGAACCAAATTGGCTTGGTCCTTACATCATTACAATAGGCTATGGATCTGGTGCATATGAGCTCTCAACCCCAGAGGGAGAACCTTTGGAGGATCCTATCAATAGTATGCACCTTCGTAGGTTTTACACATATCTCTTCAGAATATCCAAAATTCAAAAATGCAAAAAAATTACAAAAATATTAAAAAAATAAAAAAAGAATAGTAAAGAGAAATAATTTCATCCAACAATGAAAACCACTTTGGTGGCGCCCTGGGAAAGTACCATGGTGAAAACTAGGTTACTAGCACCATGTGTAGAGACATTGCTCCTCCCTCCTTCAGGGTTGAATCTCATCCTTTCACTTTGCACACACTCACAACCTATTCATCTATAATAAACTTACCCATTCCCATCATGGCTTGTTATTGATCTACCTAAGATTGGTTAGCCATTCCTAATAATCCTTCCTTTTCACCCCTTTCCATCCATAATAAATCAGCCCCTATCTATGGCTAAGGAAAATCCTAAGTCTAGTGATGGGTGTGGAACTACGAGCATCACACATTCTGAGGAGTATAGTTTCTTCCATTTTTCTTCAGTCTATCTGCACACAATCCACAATAAGGAAACACTTGCATCACAAATCCATAATAATGTTTTGCCTTCTCCGCAATAACGTATCAGTTTCATGGATTCAATTAGTTTTAGATGAGATACAACAACAATGGGCCTCAACAAATCAAATCTTTCAACACTCAGACAACATTATGGTTCAAGTGCTATCTATCCTTTTGTGAAAGTAAACATTGTGACACAATCAAATAGACTTATATAAGTGACAAGAGACACTAAACTTGAGGACTACATTGGATGTTGGTGTCGATTCTTGGTTTTCTTTTTTATTTTATGTTTTTGGTGACATGTCTTTTAGCTTTTCTAGGATGTCTTTGACTAGAGATATTATCTCTAGGATGTCTTTGACTAGAAAGGCGAGGATGGGGTATCGTCACCTATTTTTCTTTTTTGTCTATGGATTGTCTCTTAGTAATGCTATGACTTGTCCAAGGATATGAGGACATTGTGAGTCTAGTGTGAACTGGGCCATTCTTTGTTTGCGACTATCTGATCTTCATGCAAATGAGTACAATGAATTTCTGGGTCAAACATATATCTGGATTGTCATAACCTAATTGCCATAATAAATCTCAATGATGATAATAGCAAAAGAATCTCTTTCACTTCCATATCTTCTATCTTCCATCCCCCTTTCTTGATTGACCTCCATCATCCTTGAGTCCGTATATCCTTCTATCACATGACTCAGTATGATGACACACCAAAAATATTTGCATAGTTTGCACCTGCATTACCACATATCTCATTTCATACATACATATAGATATCACAATTGCACCATATCCTATACACAACACATGTTATCACATTTTACATTTTTCGTCATGTAAATAGTTATTTGCATTATCATATTCATCTGCATTTCATACATTCACATAACATATGAAAAACATAAAAGAACAAAAATATATCGCATTTCATCATGTACATATTTGTATCCATATCATAAGCATCATATAGAAACCTGCATCACATAGAAGCAACATCACATAGGTACACATGCATATAGCTGCTGTAAGGATGAATCATCTCATATATATATCAAACTTATAAGTGTCATGATACAATGATCTCAAAATACATATGGCTACAAAATCACCTAAAGGTTTCTACATCGTCATACAAAAATGGTACAAAAACTAATACATAGGGAGCCCTCTAAGGCTATGATGAACTCCCTCCCTTGGAGCCAGCTAGCCTCGATGGATTCCAAGCCCTGGAAGACCCACCCTAGGATCATCTCTCCTACCCCCTCTATCTGGTGATGGTGGAGGACCCATGACCCCACCACTAGATGCTTGTCTCATATCTCTCTCTCCAGTGATCATCGTAGTCTACGATAGTCTTCGAAAGCTCCTATCTCATTGATTTGGTGGCACCACTCCATAGTACAGGTCTCTCCAATAGGCTATATCCTCCCCTACCTGCAAAAAATAGGTGTATCCGGCTCCTGTGTCCTTTGTTTCCTACTTGCTTGCCCTCAGTGTTGTCTCAGCATCTGTGTAGCACTAAATAACTTGATCCCTCTCCCGCTCAGTGTCCCTCAGCTATCTCCTGAGCCTAGTTGCATCCCTCTCTAGATCCTAGATCTCATCTACCTATCCCTGGCAGATCTCCCTCAAGGATAGTAGCTTATCCTCCTCCTCTCCTCTCACCTCACTCTGTCCCTGTGGCTGCTCCTATCCCTATCCCCGTCCCTATACTTGTCTAGGAACCTGTGTTGTTGGCACCTGCAACGACAACCCACCTCTACCCCTCACTACATACACCTATCTCTCCTCTCCTCCATCCCTCCTCTGAGACACTCTCCTCTCCACTACTACCCCTTGCCTCCGCCATCGACCTCTGCCTCCACCATCCCCACTACCATCTCCACCATCACCCTCTATTAGCTCCCCTAGATCCGTCAGTTGTAGAAATGGATGATCTACCCAATATGCGTTGTACTCAACATCCATCCCTGCGTCCTCCACATCTTCCTAAATATCCCACGATATGGAAACCATCTCCTGCATCTGTGTTATTTCCTAATCATAAGATAGTAATGGACCTAAATGTGCCTGGTCTCTCACTATTTGTGCATACATCCCTGAACCTCGTGGCATCCGTTGTATCCTGCCAAACTGCCTGCACACTCTGTCAATCAACTATCACTCAATAACATATGGTGTCCACCTATGGTAGCTCCATTGTATCATCCTCCTACTCCTAAACACATATGGTAGCTCCACTGTATCATCCTCCCACTACTCACAATCTCAGTAAGGCCTCCATACTACACTGTCTATCTCATCAATCGCTTGACGCCAATACTCTAGCCTCCCAATTTATGGCTGCAAAGTAATCATATCATATAGATGCACATAGTTGCGCCCATGTTCCCTGCCTCTAAAGTGTATCGGTTGTGTCACTGGAAGATGCTCATATGCCCATACCTACAACAATGTCACTCTGCACCCCAATCTTATTGATCCATGATACACAAACTGATGTAGCTCATAGTACAAGTGTGCCAGCAAACACAACCCCTATGCAAACCTGGTGTGCTCAGTCACCAATGTCTCTAGAGTCCTCCCCCATCCCACATCCAACCCTCATGTCTCCCTATCCAGACATAGGAACCCATTGATCACTCCTTCCAACACCGTCGATAGCGCCAATCCTATAGCTGTCATGGTGTCCCACACCACATGTCCAGCTCTCATCTCCAATCCTAGATCCTGAAACACTCATCTTAGTGCATCCTGATCTCCATCTCGATCATAAGGAACTAACTCCCCAATGATTGGTATCCTTAGTATCCTGTATACTGATGGTCTTGAAAAGAACTCAGAGAGGGGGGTGAATAGTGACTCTAAAACAGACACAAATTCAAACACTAACTGGTAGATGAACTTAACCAAGCATTTAAACAAAATACATACTATCCAAAATGAAATAACCTCATCCACATAAAGTAGAACATCCACCATAACACAAGTGTTTATACGTGGAAAACCCAAATAGGTAAAAACCACAGTGAGATGGAACTCACAAGTTAACTATATGCAGTAATAGATAACTGACCGGTTAAGGCCTTACAAAGTTCTCTGCTAGGAGCAAATCTTGTTAGAGATACCAAGCTTGATTAGAAGCTTATACCCTATCAAGAGTACTACCCTATCAATAGTAACCTTGCTGGAGGATTTTAGAATCCAAGCTAATGGTTCACCTTGTTAGAGGATTTGTACAGTGAAGCTTGTTAGAGCTTACCCGGTCAAGGGATTTGATTCTGTTGTAATTATTAGAAAACAACAAGAGTGGATTGATCTATTTTGAGTAACACAATATTTTCTTGATCAAATCCTTCTAAGTACATTCAACACTGCTCTTCATCTTAACACTTATCACTCTTCAACAAAAGATTTCACTCTAGATGCGTATCAGTATTCGCATACCATCATTCTCTCTTTTTCAAATGATTCACTAAGATGTCTTTAAATAGACACTCAAATCTTATGTCAGCTATAGGAAATCATAACACAATTTCCTAGGTGCAGTGTATCTAGACAAGTAGTCATAACTCATCACAAAAATGACTGCCAAGAAAACGATGCAGGTAACTCATCACAAAATCAGATAGCGGTTAGAACAGTCAAAATCGGTTTGGACAAAGTGTGCAAACCATTGTCCTAGAATATTCTGCTTGATCTCCATCTTCATTTTGATCTTTCATTTTGATGCCGACTTAATGTAACCACAGGTTATCTCTTAGGCACATATCGGTTGACATAGAGCACCGATTGATAGTGTAAACCAATTGAACTTACATCGGTAGTCAATGTAATCATATATGTATGAAAGTGTTTCATCAATGTCAACAAGTGATGAATACATGATAATCATCATCAAGCCAACAATCTCCCCCTTTGGAATTGATGGCATCACTTAGAAAATTTTAGTAATACAATACCGCTAAGTGTGCATACACAACATATATACATATGTACTCATATTCTTCTTTTTAATGCAATAGACCCCCTTAATATATGCATAAATACAAAATTTTCAAAAAAACACACATATATATTACTCCCCATTTGACAACAATGCCAAAATGATAAAGTAAAATATATACATATAGATAGAAAATCTGTATCAAAGTGTTGAACATATAATACAAAAAAGTTTTTTTTTTTAAATCATGCATTGGCTAATCACATAAAAATATAATTAAAATTCTACTTCATCTGGGATAAAGCATTCTCCCATGATTCCAGTATGTTAGCAGTGTACTTAAAGGTAGACATCAACTAGGAATAGAATTCTTCCATTGAGTCTAACGTACAGGTTTCAAGAGCAGCAAGAACAACTTTTGCATTGGAGTAGGCTCTTTGAAGAATGTCAACTTGTGAGGTGAGCTGAATCTTGAGCTCTCTTAGAGATCAAAATATCTTAGCCTTCTCATTATCATTCATGTTTAGTCTGTCATGCAAATCATCTATAGATTGGTCAAAGGCATGAATGGAGTCTTGGAGTGGGGCATATGCCTTGCATAACCTTTCTATTTCCTGCTCAATTTCAACTTGACTCTTAGAAATATCAGAATAAAAGAAAGTAGCATTGGAGGTAGAGGCAAGATAATTTCCTCCAGATTCAATAGCTTTCTTCAACATACTTCCATTATGAGATAAAGCCATTTTGCCACTTTCAATGTACTTAGCCAGTTTATCTCCATATATCTTCTTGTGGCTCTTCTCAACAGATATTTGAGTAGCATCTTCAAGTGATTTGATTTGATTAGATGCATCTGCAACTAACTAACCAAGTTTGCTGATGGGAGTGGAGAGATGTGCAACAACTGTTTCCGGTAGTAAACCAGACAAAATTTCTATTGCATTCTGGATTGTCTCTGCTTCAATCCTTTGCTCTTTCAGTCTATTCTTGTGTGCATGAGATTTCATAACATTATCAATCTTCATCATTTATGATGCACTCAAGGTTTTCATGTCAATGGGTCCTAAGATACTTAAAGAATCTTCATCATCATCATCAAGTAGTTTTTGCTTTGCTGGTTCAAGGGGTACACTCTTAATGATGGCCCTTTGTGTGTTCTTCTCTATTGTATCTTTAGTTAGCTGAGTGACAGCTTCCTTGGTAGACTCCTTTTGAGTAGTTTCAATGACCGGTGGAGATTGGGGTTTCTCTAGTTGTTCTTTTGCCAGTTCATTGCCCATTGAGAGTTGAATGCCCAGTTGTTCTACTAATGTAACCTATACTTCAGTGGTTGTTGGAAGATCCATATCTAGTGCAGTAATGTCTCTAGATAGGTCAATTGTGTCTTGAACAACTTAATCAACAATAATAATGGAATCATCCTTCTTTTTGAGTGGATAGACTTCATCAACTTGAACAATTTCCTCTTCATCCATTTCCGGTCGAGGAACATCATTTGTAGTATCATCCTTATTGCTAGAGTGGATGTTATCTTCCCTTTGTTTGATTACACAGGCTAGTTAGTGAGTCTCCGACTCAATAACTACCCTTTTTCCATTAAGGAGATTCAATATCCTCATGTTAAAATCAAAATATGCTTTGTATTCCTCAATTAAAGCACTCACTCCATCAGATGATAGATTGGGAAAATACTGTACAAATATTTCATCAAAAATCTTATTTTCCAATTGAATTGCTTCCTCCCATTTCTCTAACAGAATATTATATAGAGAGATTGAAATATCTTTCTTCAAATCATGTGGAAATCTATTATAATGACCTAAATAAGTAGTTACCTGTTGGATTACTTGCTTCTGCTCATCTTCAGTAAAAGAATCAAAATATGCTTTGACATTATCAAACCTATTGTATGCGGGAAAAGTGGGCGAATAAAACTTAATATGTGAAAATATTTCAAAATACTAGTCCACACACACACACAAGACTTCTTGATGTAAGCTATGGAGTAACGTAGTGTTACTCAGCTTCCCAAGGAGGGTCCCATGGTTCTCTATCTCATAATGTCCCTCAAACCAATGTTTTGCTCTCAGATTACTAAGCAAAATGGCTTAGGGATGGCAAATATGAGAACGAGAGAGATTTTTAATTGATTTTAATATGAGATGAATGTTAAGCTATGTATGATGCTAGAAATGCAATAAACTAAATGATAAGATGACAGGGTTAGTATGAAATACTATCCTAACATACTATATCTAGTCTATGATTGAACTAAAGTGATAAAGAACTTATTCTAAGCATGCATATTTAGTCTAATTTATGATCTAAAAGAGGCTAAATGAGGAGCATATATAAAATGAGAAAGCTTGAAAGAATTTGAGCATAAGTGTGATGCTTCAAATTTGAAAGATGATTGTTAAGAATGGAGGAATGAGAGCTCTATTTATAGCAAAAATAGGGCAATGGATGGTCAGGATTGAAAGGTTTAATCAAGGGCTAGGTTTGAAAGTTGGGGATCCATGTGTACAATTGGTACCAATGGAATGGTGACAAGTGTCAACATAGGATTGGGTTGAGAGAAGAGGTTGGAGGCATTAAAGGCCTGAGAAGACCTCATGGTTATCTAAAGGCTAAGGGTCAAGTCTAAGTTAGGTTTACCCAATGAATTAGGATCTAATCCAAAGATAAACCTTTGTGCAAATGATTAAGAGATAATCATGGTCAAAGCATTAAAGGCCTGATGAGACCCTTGGGTTGGGTAGAGGTTGAGTCAAAACAAATGTTTTAACCATGTGGGAGGGTTTGAAATAACCATTAATGGTTATTGGAGACTTTGGGGATTAAGTGGTTGAAGGTTGGAAGCCTTTAATGGTTTTCAAAGACTTTGGGGGTTTTGGTGGTTGAAGGTTGAAAACCTTCAATGGTTATCCAAGACTTTGGGCCATTTGAGAAGTGACCTCCCTTTGTTTAGGGATGTGACAAAGTTTAGAGGGGGTTTAGGTTAATTAGAATTGATTAGAAGATTCTAGAAGGGGTTAGGAAGGGGTTTGGGATTTTGCAAGTGGATGAGGGATAATAGGATTTAATTGAATTATTTGATTTTCATTCAATTTGGTTGTAATTAAATAAATTTGATTTATTCAATTTAGGATAACTATTTAATTAAATTTGAATTTAATTAAAAGTGGCTAGGGGGATTTAATTGAATAAAATGATTTATTCATTAAATGGGTATAGTGAATTTAATTTAAATAAATTGAGTAACTTATTTAATTAAATAGAAGAATGTGGATAATTTAATTAAATTGGATTTAATTAAATAGAGAAATGAACATAAAATATTCATTTAGGAATATGGTCATTTTTATACGTCTACATTTTGCCCCTCTTTGAAGTGACGTGTGTGCACATGTTATTTCAAAGAAAAATGATTGTTTTTGTGTTTTTTTTTTTTTTTTTGATCAAATGCAATTTTTGTTGTGTCACTTTTTTTTGATTTGCCAATCGTGCCCTAGATTTGATGTGATGCCCCAGATTCGAGATTTGATGGTGATGCCCCCTCGGGAGATGAATCAATATTTTTTGTTTGGAAAATTTCTGATTTAAATTGATGACGTTCGTATGATGTGTAGGATTTCATGCGTGTAGTTAGTGTGTAAATTGATTCATCTCCCGATAAATTACAAATGTTTTGGCATAGGGGAGACCGCGACCATATTACAAGCCCAGTTAGCTAACCCTAATTTCATTTTCCTCCTATAAAAGGGGAAAAGGGCTTGATTTAGATTCATTTGTGCTTGTTGACTTTGAAGAAAAGAGAATTTGCTCTGGAGAGAAAATGCCTATTCCCTACCACAGACACTATTTCGAGCGCGTTCGGAGGTACCGGAGACCAGTCGCGCGTGGACCACCAGTAAGTCAACTCTTTTGACCTCTTTTTGATTTTTGGTTTTGTCGTTTTTATGTGCTTTTTGAATTTTCAAGTTCGGACAAATTGTTTTAGTGCGTCTAGGAGGTAGATTAGCTCATACGAAGTACATAGTAGCGCATAGAAGTCATTTTAGGGGTCGCGTCCGAAATAATTTTGCTAGCGCATAGGTCACCTGGGTTAGCGCGTCCACGTAGAATAGCGCAGATAATGCGTTGAGTAGCGCGTTGGAGGAACAGGGTAGCGCGTAGGACTAACCTAGCGCATAGGAGTCGCAGAAGTTCGCATGAAACAGGGAGTTTAGCGCGTAGGCATAACCTAGCGCATAGGGCTGAAAGGGTAGCGCTTAGGCAAAGGGGTTTAGCGCGTAGGATAAACCTAGCACATAGGATGAGAAAAGGAGCGCTTAAGGAGAATAGATTAGCGCGTAGAAATATTCTAGCGCATAGGTTAGTTTGGGTAGCGCGTGGGAGGAAAATAGTAGCGCGTAGACAGAGTCTAGCGCATAGAATAAATTAGATAGCGCATAAGTTGAAAAGGGTAGCGCATAGATGGAATCCAGCGCGTAAGGCAAATAGGTTAGCGCGTAGGACAAGCAGCCTAGCGCATGGGTATGTTTTAGCGTTTTGGAGGTCTGTTTTAGCGCATCCATCAAAATTTGTAGTTTTGGTATTTTTGAAAAGTTGTGTTTTTTTTTTTTTTTTGCGTGCCTGTCGCGTTTTTGATGCACGTATCCAAGACGAGCATTTGTATAACTTGTTTTGATGTGAATTTTTCTAAGTTATTTATAGATATCAAGCTATTTGTGGTGATCAGAAGATGATTTATTTGTGTTATCTGTTTTAAGTTCAAATGTGTATGAAAGCCTGAGTTGTTTTACAAGCCGATATGGGTTGGAAACTTGAGTTGTTTTACAAGCTGATATGGGTGGGAAACTTGAGTTGTTTTACAAGTTTGTGATTGTGGTACTTGAGTTGTTTTACAAGTTTTGATATGGTTTTTGAGAACTTGAGTTGTTTTACAAGTTGATATGAAATGATAAGATTTTGAACTTGATGTAGATGAGCAAATTTGTTTCATGTGTTTTGATGTAAGTTTTATTTTGATATCTTTTTGTTGATGTGGAATCTGATATTGGATATGTTTTATTTGTTGACAGAAGCGATTGGGCATTGTGCAGTCGAGGGAGAGATTCCCGAGACCATGGACATTGATACCACGTCTGTCACAGGTAGACTTGGACATTATTGAGCGATGCGGATTGACCTCACTTTTGGATATGCCGCGGTTCACTATGAACTGGGGACTATTGACAGCTTTGGCGGAGAGGTGGCACAGCGATACGAACACCTTCCATTTTGCTACGGGAGAGATGACCGTGACGCCAGAGGATTGCTATCGCATTCTGCGCATTCCTGTGGTAGGAGCCATATTGCCCTATGAGCAGACGGAGGAGGGCGGCACAGAGGCACTGCGCCGGATTTTTTAGGATGAGAGTGTCTGCGGTTATGAGATCCTGTGGCAGGAGTTCCTGGATCTGGATTATGCACCGCTGCCATCTGTATTGGCAGGATTTATTGGAGGATTCCTTTGTCCTGATCGCAGGTCAAAGGGATTTTCAGTGGGATGGGGGCTGGTTTTGGAGCAGATGGTCACACAGGGCCGGAGATTTGCATGGGGGTCAGCGATGCTGGCCCACCTCTACAGGAGCCTGCATGAGGTGGTATACCTCGAATATGGGAGTTTATCAGCAGGGGTGACCCTTTTACAGGTATGGTGCTGGGAGCACATTCCAGCAGCGAGGCCACTGGCAGACAGGGATAGGCTCGTAGGGGCGGCTTATGCTTATGGATATAGAGGCCTAGTTGTCCAGCGTAAGCTGGGCAAACTAGAGCACTGGAGGAGGGTGTTCGACGATATAGATACGGTCACCTGGAGACCGTATACAGACTGTGAGGTGTGGGCAGAGGATGGGATGGAGATGCCTTTCATTTTTATGACGAGGTATCTGATCGGGAGGACTCCATTCGTTATAGAGCGGTTTTTGGTTACCCGAGTTTTGAGGCAGTTCAGGAGACAGCAGGGGATTCCACAGGGGGCGTGCTTATACGCACGGCGGCAGTAGGATGTGGCCGATTGGGGGCCGACCATTGACAGTGCTGTGGCCATTGAGGAGTTTACCGGGTTGGCTGGACAGGTCTGGGATTATGCCCCGGAGATACAGGATGCCGGGATGACAGAGGAGTTCGCTCGTTTGTTTACTGCTCGGGCCGTGGCTAGGATCTCAGATCCAGAGGAGATGAAACCGGTATTCGATTCAGAGGGAGAGGAGGGAGACGGGGGAGATGATGGGGATGATGGAGGAGATGGAGGAGATAGAGGGAGGAGGAGAGTTAGAGGTGTGCAGAGGGCTGTACGACAGGGTAGGATTGAGAGGGGGAGAGGAGGATTGGCCATTGGGGCCGGGAGAGAGGGTAGAGTGACGGAGGTGCTTGCTGCAGTGGGAGGAGAGGAGGAGGTGGGGAGGCCAGTACAGAGGAGGAGGATAGATATACTCCCACCTCCTGTACCCAGGACAGGCCGAGTGGGAGGGGTTCCTCCAGCACAGGGACCACTACGGGTATGAGTGCCGGGTCATGTAGAGGATGCACAGATCCGGACCCTACAGATTACTGTGCAGCAGCTGCAGGCACAGATTTTGATGTATCAGCGGCAGATATCTCAGTTGACTACTGAGAGAGATACCGAGATGGAGCGATGGGGTCGAGCAGAGGAGGCCCTAACGACCGTACAAAGAGCAGCGGCGGGTGGTCCCTTGAGAGACACCCTGAGAGAGCTGACCTGGAGGGTACAGGAGGTCGAGTATTATCGGCAGCATTATGAGGATGCAGTACCTAGAGAGCGATGTGTAGCGAGTTTTGCGCAGTTGAGATCGAGTCGATCTCGAACTGCTGGGACACGATCGGAGAGCTAAGGAGTGACAGGGCCAGCGAGACAGGACCCTCCTGCAGATCCGGGGGCGAGTGTATCTGGAGTTAGGCAGGATCCTCCTGGAGATCCAGGGACAGGTGCATCTGGAGCGAGACCATCTCCATCAGGGGATAGTCACACTTGAGAGACATGGTCTCCATTGTATTTTTGGATTATTGTTTTCTTTGTACTGGACACATGGCTGAGACACATTTTGTAGATTTTGATCATTTTTTGAGAGATATATATATATACGGAGCACCATTTTTGATCGATGTGATGTGTTTATGGATGCATTTTATATGTGCTACTTCCTTTCATATGATGATGTAATGCTTACATATATGATGTTATGTAATGTTTTTATATGCTATGAGATGTATCTTGAAAATGAGATGGTGGTTTAATATGCTATGAGATGTAATATGAAATGATGTAATAATGATGTAATAATGATATGGGATAATAGCGTAAAATGATGTGCGACTAATTTTTAAAATGCAACTAATTGTAAAATGAAATGCAATTAATTGTTTTTGAAGCATCTCTCATTCTGTATTTGCCATCCGATAGAACCATTTATTTGCTTTCTTTGTAAATATCATCATTGAGCATTGATTTGTTTAGGATATGTTGAAAATTTATACAAGCATAATGGTATAATTGAACCATAATGACCTGAGTAAAATTTACATGATTTTAATTTTGCAAGATAGCACAAGCGTCAAGGTATAATTAAACCAGGACGACCTGAGTGCGTATTGCGTAAACAGACAAGATTAGATCAGTTATATGCGTGAAATGGAATCAGGCCTTCAGTGATATGGATCACGTCTCGAGGCAAATATTCACACAATACAAGTGATCGTCTCCCAGACAGAAGACTAAGAAAATGTTGGAAGTTCCTCATGATCTCCGGCTGTGAAGCTTTTGATGAGATAAGGAAAAGATTCCAATTTATTTAAAAAGTTCAAAATGCAAAATGATCAAGACTTTAATGTGATAATACAACATTTAATACTTTAGAAAATCATCCATCCTTAAGTTTCTGGTGTATTGTTCGTGTTTTTGGTTGTTGTGATGAAGCGTAGTTGTGTTTGTCATATGTCTGAGTTTTGCAATAGTTGGTATGTCTTGAATGTTTGCAAGTTTTTGAACAGTGTAATGTCCCTAGATGAGTGTTCGCTCGGATATGATTATGTACAGTGATTTCCAAGCCATGGTGAAATGCGATAAGAGAATAGATACAGATGGATAACTTAGGATAGTGACTACGCTAAGTATGTCCTGGATGGATAGATGCTAAGTGTCGGGCAATGGCCGATAGTGTTTTGATGAATAAACTGACATGGATATAGATAGAGGAGCCGGCCTTTCACAAGGGCGCCTGTTTACCAGGTTTTCACCATTTGTTTTTATTGTACTTTGTATTTTGACTTTTTCTGGATTTTTTATTTTTTGTTTTTTGTTTTTTTTTTGGTTTGTTTTTGGCATTTTCCGTGCACTAGGCTACCTTAAGTATAGTATTTCTTTAGATGAATGTTGTTAGTTGGATCATCAAGCACATCTCCTTCAGAATTTGTTAGCTGATAGGCACCTGATCCATAGACTGAAATGATGACATAGGGACCCAACCAGTTAGGTTCAAATTTCTTTTTCTTTTCTCTATCTTGCTGGTTTCTTGGATTTTCTTTTAAGACTAGATCACCAACCTTGAAGTTACGAGGAATGACCTTATGATTGTAGCTCCTGCACATGCATTGTTGATATGCTTTGAGATGAGTATAAGCATGTTGGCGCCTTTCATCTAATAGTTCCAATTCTTGCAGTCGGTTGACTCGATACTCTTCATCTGGAATCAAACCTTTCAAAGAGACTCTAAGAGATGGAATTTCTACCTCCAAGGGTAAAATAGCCTCTGATCCATATACTAAGGAATATGGTGTTGCCCCTGTAGGCATGCGAATGCTGGTCCTGTAGGCCCAAAGTGCTGGATTGAGTTGTACGTGCCAATCTTTGCCTGCATCATTCACTGTTTTCTTGAGAATTTTTAGGATTGTTTTGTTAGATGCTTCAGCCTGACCATTTCCTTGTGGATAGTATGGTGTAGAAAACCGATGTTGAATTTTGAATTTTTCACACAGTTCCTGCACATCTTGGTTTTTGAAAGGGCGTCCATTATCTGTGATGATTGAACTTGGAATGCCATATCTGCAGATCAGATAATTCAGGATAAAAGAGGCAATTTGTTTCCCGGTTACTGTGGTCATGGGAACTGCTTCGATCCATTTGGTAAAGTATTCTATTGCAGTTATAATGAACTTGTGTCCATTTGAAGATGAAGGATGAATTTTGCCAACTAAGTCTAGTCCCCACTGACAAAAGGGCCATGATGTTGTAAAGGGCTGCAGTTCCTGTGCTGGTGCATGTATCAGATTGCCATGGATCTAGCATTTAGGACATTTCTTGGCAAAGTGATATGAATCTTTCTCCATTGTAGGCCAGTAGTATCCCATGCGGAGAAGCTTTTTAGCAAGAGTAGTGCCACTCGAATGTGTGCCACAAATACCTTCATGAAGCTCGTGTAAAGCTGAATCAGAATCATTACGATCAAGACAACGAAGAAGAGTACCATCTAGACCTCGACGATATAAGGTATCAGCGGTAAGGGTGTAACGGGCAGCTTGTTGGATAAAGTTACATTTTTGGTTATGGGATTGGTCAATGGGTAAGATATTATGCTTGAGGTAGTCGTATATTGGTCCATAGAGCGGAGAATCTGAACCGGTTAAGGCATATATAACATGGGATTCAGAGTGGTCATAGGCGGGGGAGAACAGTTGCTCTACCAGGAACTCATAACGACTCTATTGTTCTGGAATTTGTAGTAATGAAGCGATCGTAGCCATTGCATCGGCTGCTTTGTTATTTAACCGTGGTATTTGTTCAAAGGTGATGTGCACAAAATACTGCTTGAAGTCATCCACCATGCGTTTGTAGGGTAGTAGCTTATCATCCTTTGTCTGATAGTTGTTGTTGATCTGATTGATGACCAATTGTGAGTCTCCATAGACTTTTAATTCTATGATTTTCCATTCGACAGCCATTTTGATGCCGATGACCAGTGCTTCATATTCAGCCACATTATTTGTGCATGGAAACATAAGTCTGTATGATTTTGGCATAGTGTGTCCTTCAGGGGTGATGAATAGAATGCCGGCCCCTGAACCATGTTGTGTATAGGATCCATCAAAGTATAGGGTCCATTGTTTGAAGGAGAGAGCAAAAACGTCCCTATCTGGAAAGTCAATGTCCATGGTTTGTTTTCCTGGTAACGGTGCTTCAGCCAGCTGATCTGCAATTTCTTGTCGTTTGATGGCTCGTCTTTCTGTGTAGTGGATGTCAAATTCACTGAGAATCATAACCCATTTAGCCAATCGGCCTGTGAGAGCTGCCTTGCTGAGTAAATACTTGAGAGGATCAATTTTGGCTACTAGTTTGATAGTGTGTGCTAACATATAATGTCAGAACTTTTGAGATGCAAAAACAACTGTTAGGCAAGCCTTTTCAATGAATGTATAATTGAGCTCATAGCCATTCAATGTTCTACTGATGTAATATATGGCGCGTTCCTTTCCTTGTTGATCTTCTTGTGCCAATAATGCCCCCAGTGAAACATCTGTCGTTGAGATATACAATATAAGAGGCTTTCTTGCAATTGGTGGTACTAGAACTGGTGGATTCATCAGGTACTGTTTAATTTGGTAAAAAGATTCGGCACATTTAGTCTCCCATTTGAATGGCACATTTTTGTGTAGCAAGTGGTTAAATGGTAGACTTTTATCTGCTAGTTGAGCGATGAATCGCCTGATTGATTGAAGTCGCCCTTGGAGAGATCGAAGTTGACTGATATTCTTTGGTGGTGGCATATCCATGATGGCTTGTACCTTTGCTGGATCAACTTCAATACCTTTAGCTGAGACGATGTAACCTAGTAACTTGCCTGATGTAACCCTGAAGACACACTTCTTAGGGTTGAGTCGGACTTTGAATTTCTACAATCGATCAAAGATCTTTGTTAGGATGCCAAGATGTTCAGCTCTGGTGAAAGATTTTGCTAGTAAATCATCCACATAGTCTTCCATGAATGTGTGCATCATATCATGAAATATTGTTGTCATTGCTCTTTGATAAGTGGCTCTGGCATTCTTTAAGCCAAAAGGCATAACATTCCAACAGTATGTTCCCCAAGGACAGGTGAATGCTGTTTTGTCTTGATCTTCAGGAGCTATTTTGATTTGATTATAGCCTGAGAAACCGTCCATTAATGAGAGCATTGCATGTCCTGCTGTGAGATGTACAATTATATCAATACTTGGCAGAGGAAAGTCATCCTTTGGGCAAGCCTTATTGACATCTCTGAAGTCGGTACATATTCTTATACTACCATCTGGTTTTGAGACTGGAACAATGTTGGAAATCCATTCTGCATAGTCAATAGGTCGAATGAATCCGACATCTAATAATTTCTTTAATTCTGTTTTGACCATGAGTGCTATCTGTGGATTCATCTTTCGTAGTTTCTGCTTGACTGGCTTGACTCCTGCAGAGATGGACAAGTGATGCATGATTAGGTGTGGATCTACTCCGGGCATATCAGCATATGACCAAGCAAAGTTGATTTGTTGTTCTTTAAAGAAGATGATGAAAGCCAATCTTTCTTCTTCTGTTAGAGATTCTGCAAGATGTATATTTCTGGCTGCTTCTGTAGTACCAATGTTGATTGATTGAGTGGGCTCAATCAATATGGGTGATCATTCATGAAAATGTTCAGGAAGAGTGTCAAGTCTCCCATCGTTAGGTGCCTTAAAAAGGTTTTCACCCTCAGATGCGTCCTTTATTTTTACTTTTTTGGGATTCATTGCTGCCATTGACTGGTTTTCAGCATTAGATTCATTATTTGATTCATTTTTGCGACTGAGAGACTTGGCACTCCCTGAAGAACAGACGTCGTTATGCGGTTCACTGTTAGAGCCTGTTTCAGGATTTATGGTACAAAGGTAGTGGATAATAGATTCATCATCTGGAAAAATTGGGATATCATGAGTCTCAGGTTCAGTCCAGTTGATGAGATCAGGGAAGACAAGTGGTAAGGAATCATTGGGTGGGTCAAGTTCAGCTACTGTAAGTGTTAGGATAGAGTTATTATCGTGATGGGTCTTGTTTTTAAAGAAATTTAGGGTTTCATCGAGGTCTTCAATGGTATCATCTTCTACATAGACTTGTTCGTAATATTTCTGTTCGCTTTCCTGAACGTCATAGATATGTTGTGGTCCAAATTCGAGAGGTCTATCTTCTGCATTATGTTCTTCTTGAGAAACGGATATGAAATCAGTATCATTTGGGATATTTGTAGTAGTATCTGAGCAGGTACCCCATTCATATTCATTTGATTCTGTCTCATAGGCATCATCCCAAATTCTATCTGTGTTGTAGACAGGTATGTTGTATGGCGAAAATAAATCCTTGATGATAGCTACTATTTTGACATTTTGTGTTGATTCTGTATCTGATCCATCTTCTACATTCTGGATTTGTTCATAGATTGTGCTTCCTCAGGGAGGAATGATGGGTGCTTGTGATGATAGGATTGATTCTTGAGCCACTGGTGTGTGAATGTGAGCCACTGCTGCAGATATGGCCTTCTTATGATTCAAAAGCTTTTCCTGATGTATCTTCTGATCTTGACGTTCTCTTGCCTTACGGATTGTTTCTGCTGATTCAAAGAGAGCTTCCTGCCATGATTCTTCTTTGTATTTCTTCTTTTCTTTCCATTGAGGTTTTGCATTTGTATGTGGCGGCCTTTTTAATAGGAAAGTGAATTTAGAGCCTAATCCTGCTTTATTTCTACTAGGTTGTGAAGGAAGATCTATAGGTTCAGTGACTCCTTCTTGGCATTTCTCAATAGGTCCTTTACCGGCATATCCCATTTGTTTCATGATTAAGTAGCCTTTTCCATACAGGTGTGTTGGTAGAACAATGTCTAGAGCGGCCACTCTATTAGCTTCTTCTTCATCTTTGTATAGCCAGTTAAGAACATCCTTATCTTCTGATTCCTGTGCTAGAGTCCCCAATTGGATGAAGGTACCATCAAATTTAGTTATGGGCTGAGTTGCCAGATGTGTTGATTTAGAAGGTAAACCATGCGATCTAGGTGATGTTGGCAATCTGGTCAAACACAAAGGCTCCATAGAGTATTCGCCCATGCCTTGGTCTTTGATTTGTATTTTCTGTTTGAAATCTCCCCATAAGGAGTTGGATTTTGCTATCGGTGGATCAGGTGTTGAAGACCGCTGCTTTTCTCTGTTATAAGGAACCAAACTGTCTTGGGCTGCCCCCATTGCATTGCAATGTTGAAATGGATTGTGATCAGCTGATATGGAGATTTCCTGTCCATCATAAGGAAATTTGACACACTGGTGGTATGTAGAAGGTACTGCTTGCATTTCATGTATCCAGGGTCGGCCTAATAAGATATTATAGGTGAGATCAATATCTAAAACTTGACATATAGTATCTTTTTGCACTGGTCCTACCTGAATAGGCAATATCACTGTTCCTTTAGAGGACCTTTCCTCATCATCATATGCTTTTATGGTAATCCTTTTACAAGGATCAATAGATTCTTCTGAGAAACCTAGTGCACGGATAAGCCTTAAAGTACATATATTAAGTCCGGCTCCTCCATCTATTAAGACTCTTTTGACACGGTGTTTGCAAACAATGACTTCAATATGTAGAGGAGTATTATGTGGATGACTCAATGAAGTATTATCATGCTCTGAGAAGGTGAGGTTATGAGATTCTGTCATGTGGGCAACCATAGTTTGGAATCTGTCTGTATCCAGATTTTGAGGTACATTTGTTTCTAATAGCGCTTGCTCCAAGATGTCTTTGTGTTTTGGAGATAGTTTCAACAATTCCAGGATAGATATCTGAGCCGGAGTTTTGCGTAGTTGATTAACTAAGTCATATTGGATTTTTGGTGTAGTAGTTGGAGGTGCAGTATGTCCCTTCAAGACATATTTCTAAGTCAGGGTTGTTACATTGACAGATTCATGATCACGTTTATCTCGAATGGTTATAACATTGACTTGATGGTCTTCGGCCGATATGTGATTGATAGTGTTGTTGTAGATGTGATTAATACGAGCTCCGCGGGTATCATTTGAAGTTGATGCTCCATCTTTGTTATAATTTGGAAGAGGATCTTTGAAGGCTTCATGATCATTATTTGTTTTGAGACCATCCACTGTTAAGTCACCTCGATCAATCATGTCTTGGATTATGTGTTTCAATCTCATGCATTCGTTTGTTCTATGACCTTTGTTGCGATGAAAATCACAATAGTGTGAATCATTCCACCAAGGTGGTTTGATTGGGGGCTAATAATTGTTGATTGGAGGTAAAGAAAGAACCTTGTTTGCTAACAACTCTCTGAATGCGGACTCTAATGATTGGCCCAATGGTGTGAAGATACGTTTATGGAAATTGTTGGTGTTGTTGCGTGAATTGTTGTTAGGCCCTAGATTCAGATTTTTGTTTTGATTATCGTTGGCATTGTTGGTATTGAGTTGTCCTTGAGCATTGTTTGGTGCATTGGGAGTAGCATTTTTAGGATTTTTCATATTCTGAGTATTTCCTGATAAGGCAAGCACTAGCTGTTTAGATTTAGGATCATATGATTCATTGTTGCCTTCGTTTTTGTTTCGAGTCCAAAATCGAGTTTTGTCTAGATTGGTATTGTTTTGGTTATTGTAGTTTGATGAGTTCGTGCCTTCTTTGTAGAACTTGAGTGTTCCCTTTTTGACACAAGCTTCCTCTACTTGGATGCCATTTTCGATTAATTTGTTAAAATATGGGATGCATTGAAGTTTGAGTCTGTAACTCATTTCACCATTCAAGTTATCAATGAAGATTTCCATTTTCTCTTTTTCAGGAATATCTCGAGGATACCTTGATACCATGCGTCGCCAACGTTGAAGGAATATCATGAACGTTTCATTGTTCTTTTGTTTGGTGTTGTAGATATCTAGCATGGTTATGGCATGTTGGATGTTGTAAGAATAATGGGTGATGAATTTGTTAACCAATTCGTCAAATGATCTAACAGGTGGTGTAATCTTAGATAACCATTCCATTGTTTGTCCTCCCAGGCTTCTTGGGAATAACCTCATCAAATACGTGTCATTATAAGCAAATTCAAGACTCATAGTACAAAATTCTCGAACATGATCTCGAGGATCACCTTTTCCATCATATTTATCAAATTTGGGAATGTCTGAGTTTGGAGGAAAAGGTATCATGTTTAAGCTTCTGTCAAATGGATAAGGATAGATTTCATGTATCGAATACCGCACTGTTGTCCCTTGTTGCATATCCTGTATTTGTCTTTGTAACATTTGCATTTGTTGAGTAAGAGCAATCAAGGGTGCATTGTCTTGCCGAGGAAAAAGTTCTTGCCTAGTATTGGCTCTCAGCTGAAAGGGAGTGGTAAATGGTATATGTTGCTCTGGTGTTTCTAGTTCAGGTATATGCATTTCTGGTATGCGTTGTTCTGGAATGTGTTGTTCAAAGTTATGTTGTTCAGGTATGTGAGTTTCTTCTTCTCGGTTTTGTTCTTGAGATGCATATTGCCGGGATTCGGTTTGAAAAAGATTTGGGTCGAAATCTTCCGGAAGTTTAACGCCCTTGCTTGTGAGCATCAACAAATATTTTTCTTTGTCATTTTCTATGAGCTTTTCAACAAGTTTTTGGAAGGTGGGATTTACTTGACATTCTCTAAGAAGGGTGTCGGTAATTTCAGGTTCTTCTACGGGTGGAACTTCAAAAGGATTTGATAATCTTCGATTCATACTTGATTCTGCGTGTGCCTCGCTTTGTTTGTCTCGTTGAGAGCGAGTAACAGACATTGTTAATAGAAAATTTTAGTGATGAAGGGAACAAAGTCCTCGTTGATATTTTGCTCTGGCGTTGGTGGTTCTGGTCTAGATATGTTATATGTGATGCACTCGTCGGGCAGGAATGCTGGATTGATCTTTCCTCCGCGGTTTATCTTTTGATTAAAAGCAGACTTTTGACAGTATGCTCTTGTTTTTAGGGGTTCTTTGTCAAATTCGCTGGATTTGTTTTGGATATAACGTTTGACGTGATGAAGAAACACCCGATGGGATTTGAAGAGTTGACGATTGATGTATAAAAATTTATTTCTCTTGATGAATTTGGAAAAGCTAGGCTGCTGTTTCTTCAACGTGATGTTGTGATAGAGGTTCTTTCTTCTCAAAATGACGGGATTAGTCATGCATGAGTGATCAATGATTTCCTTTGATTTGTTTGGATTCAGTTGATTCTTGTTTTGAAAATTTCAAATCTTACTTTATCAGGATGAAGGTTTAGCTGCCCCTTCACGATAAAGCGTGTCAAATGATATGGATAAGAGTTTCCCGCTCTGGAAACTGGTTTTGACAATTTGGAAAATTTCTAGACAAGTGTTTTTGAGATAAGATCCGTAAGATATTTAAAGGATTGAATTGACACTGATGATGAAAAGTTTCCGGATTATGATAGGAAAGACGTCCTCTAATGCTCAATTCATTTTTAGATTTGGACAACCTTGTTTAACACAAATTGGACTTGAAAAATAGTTTTATGGCTTGTTTTTGTCACTCGGGTTTGATAAAAGACGTGTTTTGATGAAAAACTGTGTTTGAAATATTTTTGAAATTTTCAAAATTTTTGGTTTTCGTACTCCCTGTATTTCTCGTTTTTCTTATGCGCTAAAACAGGTGTTCAATGCGCTAGTAAATTTTCTCAATGCGCTAAAACTATTTACCCACGCGCTACTCTGCCCCTGGTTACGCGCTAAAATAATGATTCTGGAAAATTTTGTTTTGCTGACTGTGAAATATGCACGCGCTAGACTGTATTTTCTACGCGCTGACTGGTTTGGCTAATGCGCTAAAAAACAAATTCTACACGCTAAGTTGTTTGTTCCATGCGCTAAAACATACTGTTTTGAAAGTTGCTGTGAAGTTTTTCTGGAGAATCACGCGCTACACTGTGACTGTCACGTGCTATATGTTTCTGTTTATGCGCTAAAAGATTCTTAACACGCGCTAGCGTATGTTTTGTACGCACTAAAACAGACTGTTTTGAAAGTTGCTGTGAAGTTTTTCTGGAGAATCACGCACTACACTATGACTGTCACACGCTATATGTTTCTGTTTATGCGCTAAAAGATTCCTAACACGCGCTAGAGTATGTTTTGTACACGCTAAAAGATTGGTTTCTATTTTGCTTTTCAGTTACTGTTTTTGTACGCACTATTTTGTTCTGCAGATGCGCTAAAATAACTGTTTGAAGCGCTAATATATTGTTCCTACGCGCTAAACTGCCCTGATTTTTCCTTTTGGTGCCTTTGTGATGTTTTTGACTTTTGTTGAGAGAATTTTTAAGTAGGATGGATGATTTTCTGAAATAAAAAATGTAAGCACGGCACACAAAGTACAATTATTTCACTTAATCTAACATAAAGTGTATGTTCTGTCGAGGATGTTTTCAAATCCCCAATGTCTTAACAGGTTGGATACAAGATAAACACTTCAGAAAGACTCTTTATTCAAGGGTCATAAGCAACATCATAGCTCACTAGTCTCGATACTCCGTCAGCTCAAACAGCCGTGTCACCCCCTAGAGGGCGCCCGTTTTTTTGCCTTTTGCCAGAAGTTAACCCAAAGTGAATTGCTTCACAGTTGAGTAGTTATCTTGGGAGATATATGGTGAGTAATCTTTTGGGCGGATTCTTCCCCACCCTTGCACTATGATGTTACAAATGTTTGGATACTGACTCAGCTCAAAGTTTCTAATGCTAAGGTTCTTAATCAGGTTTCCCGTTCGGCCGTCAGTGATAAACTCCCTCAGGAGGCTTCCCAACCTTTAGAACAAAGGCTTTACGTATCTCAAGGATACTGGGGGAAGGCTAATCGCTGCGCGCAACCGTTGAAAAGGACTTTCGTCACTTTCCACATTTGATTATAGTGGGTTGGAATTCTTGGCGTCAAAGCCGTTCCCCACTTAGGTTGTTCCCTTCACACCGGCCATAAACGGCTTTAAGAGTTGAGTGCAACTCCTCGGGAAGGCAGGCCTGCTAAAGGATTTATTGCTTGAATTAAAGAAAGCTTTAAGAGTGGTTTGGCTTTTTGGTCACCCAGTTAAGGGGAGAGCATATACCTTCCACTTTCAATACACGACAAATAAGTTGTTCTTTTTAGCCTTCAAGACAATGGTTTGTTAACTTCTATTTGGAGAGATTGCTCCAACAAGCATGGTGTTCTTTTTAACCCTTTATAGCAATAATTATCTAATCTATGGAAAATAGATCGTCAACAAAGCAAATTTCAATTTTCGAGGTCAACAAAAGGAAAAAAAACATTTTGCTTGTAAAAACAAATCTCATCGCTTTTCCTGCAAGAAACTTGTTAAAAATCCTGCAAAAAGAAATTGGTTAGTTTGTTTCGGGGGACTTCCACAAGTCTAAATTTTTTTATTCGGTTACAAAAATTTTTTGTTGGTTTTGTTTGTGATGCGCTACAGAACAAACTGTAGGCACTACAATACTTGATGGATGCGCTACAGTCCCGCTTGCGTGCGCTATTCTGTTTCCCGGAAGCGCTATTCTGTGGCTCAGACGCGCTAATTTATGGTTTGGTTTTCTCGCAGTCTGTTATTCAGGAAATTTTGGATTATAATGCGCTAACTGTCTGTTCAAATGCGCTGGAAGATTGAGTCTAAGCACTAATATTTTGAGCCGATGCGCTAATCTGTCAGGTAGACGCGCTGATCTGTGTTTCGGTTTTCCGCGGTCCGCTATCGGGAAATTTTGAATTTCTATGCGTTAACTGTTTGTTGACACGCGCTGGAATATGCAGGTGAAGCGCTAAAACTTTGGGTCTATGCGCCAATCTGTCAGGTAGACGCGCTGATCTGTATTTCACCGGCGTTGACACCTATAGGAAAATTTGTCAATAGTTTTTATGCGCTAAGGAACAGTTTGAATGCGCTAAGACAGAAAGCCCATGCGCTAAACAGTAGGCTAGAAGCGCTAAACTGTTAGGCGGATGCGCTAAAATGTTTCTTAGATGCGCCAATTCTAGTTTCCCGCGTACCTGCAAAAGTCTTCAAATTTAAAAAATGATAGGTTATTGGGGTGCGGGCCCCACGATGGGTGCCAGAAATGTATGCGGGAAAATTGGGCGAATAAAACTTAATATGTGAAAATATTTCAAAATACTAGTCCACACACACACACAAGACTTCTTGATGCAAGCTATGGAGTAACGTAGTGTTACTCAGCTTCCCAAGGAGGGTCCCATGGTTCTCTATCTCATAATGTCCCTCAAACCAATGTTTTGCTCTCAGATTACTGAGCAAAATGGCTTAGGGATGACAAATATGAGAACGAGAGAGATTTTTAATTGATTTTAATATGAGATGAATGTTAAGCTATGTATGATGCTAGAAATGCAATAAACTAAATGATAAGATGACAGGGTTAGTATGAAATACTATCCTAACATACTATATCTAGTCTATGATTGAACTAAAGTGATAAAGAACTTATTCTAAGCATGCATATTTAGTCTAATTTATGATCTAAAAGAGGCTAAATGAGGAGCATATATAAAATGAGAAAGCTTGAAAGAATTTGAGCATAAGTGTGATGCTTCAAATTTGAAAGATGATTGTTAAGAATGGAGGAATGAGAGCTCTATTTATAGCAAAAACAGGGCAATGGATGGTCAAGATTGAAAGGTTTAATCAAGGGCTAGGTTTGAAAGTTGGGGATCCATGTGCACAATTGGTACCAATGGAATGGTGACAAGTGTCAACATAGGATTGGGTTGAGAGAAGAGGTTGGAGGCATTAAAGGCTTGAGAAGACCTCATGGTTATCTAAAGGCTAAGGGTCAAGTCTAAGTTAGGTTTACCCAATGAATTAGGATCTAATCCAAAGATAAACCTTTGTGCAAATGATTAAGAGATAATCATGGTCAAAGCATTAAAGGCCTGATGAGACCCTTGGGTTGGGTAGAGGTTGAGTCAAAACAAATGTTTTAACCATGTGGGAGGGTTTGAAATAACCATTAATGGTTATTGGAGACTTTGGGGATTAAGTGGTTGAAGGTTGGAAGCCTTTAATGGTTTTCAAAGACTTTGGGGGTTTTGGTGGTTGAAGGTTGAAAACCTTCAATGGTTATCCAAGACTTTGGGCCATTTGAGAAGTGACCTCCCTTTGCTTAGGGATGTGACAAAGTTTAGAGGGGGTTTAGGTTAATTAGAATTGATTAGAAGATTCTAGAAGGGGTTAGGAAAGGGTTTGGGATTTTGCAAGTGGATGAGGGATAATAGGATTTAATTGAATTATTTGATTTTCATTCAATTTGGTTGTAATTAAATAAATTTGATTTATTCAATTTAGGATAACTATTTAATTAAATTTGAATTTAATTAAAAGTGGCTAGGGGGATTTAATTGAATAAAATGATTTATTCATTAAATGGGTATAGTGAATTTAATTTAAATAAATTGAGTAACTTATTTAATTAAATAGAAGAATGTGGATAATTTAATTAAATTGGATTTAATTAAATAGAGAAATGAACATAAAATATTCATTTAGGAATATGGTCATTTTTATACGTCTACACCTATTTCTTCCTAATGTCTTCATTGTCCTCTCAAAGACTGTGTCAGGTTTGTAGGTAGTGATATCTATAGGTGTAGTTACCTTTGGCACTACCTTTACCTTCTTAGGTGTTCTACCAGTTGATTTTTCCTTCTTTGGTTCTCCTTCAGAATCTGTACCCTTAGACTCTAGTTGCAAAATCAGTTTTTGATTCCTTTTCTTTGGTGCATTCTCCTTCTTTTCATATACTTTAGGTGCTGGTTCCTTCTTGGTTAGGACACTCCTAGTCACCCTTGTGGTCCTTTTCACAGGAGATTTTTCATTAGACTTCTTTTGCTTTCCTTTCTTCTTCGCTATAGATACGGTACCGGTTTCAGTTGGTGCAACTTGGATTGCCACAATGTCCAATTTTGCCTTCTTTTTATCTTTAGGCAATGCTAATAGGGTTTTAGCATAGCCAACCAAAAAATCATGATTAACCTAATAGTTCGTATCTTCCATCTCTTCCTCTCTAGGCTCAATTGCTTGCATCAAGCAAAAGTTGGTGGTAACAGTGAAGATTATGTCTTTTTCAAAGTGTTTTACCACATCTTCAGGTAATCTCATTCTCATACTCATCTTTTTCTGAAATTCATTAAAATACTTGTTCACTACAGCTAAAAAAGTATTCTTGACGGCCTTAATGTTGTTCTTGATTTGTGCATTGACCGGTTGTTCCTTGGACCATTCAATATCACCAATACCCGGTAGGAAGTTTTGAAAATAGAAAAATAACCCGGCTAATAGCTGACCATATTTAAACTTCTGTGTGTTGTTCTTCTTAATGGATTTCGGGTTTTGAAATAACTAGTCTTTGATAGCTTCACAAATATCATAATCTGCATTATCAACAATCATTCTATGTGCTATGTGAATTGTTACAGATGGAACACTGTTAAGTCTACTGGAATAGAATACCTAGTAGCCAATCACCATTGCTTCAAGTTTCACCACAGGGTCTCTAATAGTCTTGATAGAGAAAGCACGCTTATCAGATGTAGAATCGGTTAATTTGAAAATAGTCTTTTGAAATTCTTCTTAACACGGGGATTTCACCGGTTGAGAAATAACCCGTTATAGCTCTAATAGCTTCCTTAGTTATTGTATGGGTCCTTTCCAAATACATATTCTCTTCGTGGACTCGACTCAAGATTATTCTTATGTGTTCATCTTCAAAATCTTCAAGAAAATATGCGGCATTATGAAACCCTTTTTCAAAAACCCTAGCGTATTTTGCTTCAATCTTTCCATCCTTATCACAAAGTGATTTCAGCTGAGTATAGATGTGTAGAGTTCCTAAATCTTCTATTTTGCAATCTATATAGCTGGACAAGTCACCTTTGATTGCAACACCACTAGAAACTTGCGATAATGCATTATAAGATATAATTTCTTCTGCCTTTAGAGCTTCTTCAGGCTCAACAATGATCATCAACCTCTCAATAGGCTTAGAAGTAGATGCCATTCTAGATAAACAAGTTTCAAAGCGGTATACAAAGAAATACCTTGTATATTGCACGTCGCTCTGTTTCCCAATTGAGATGTTCAAATGCACACCCGTTCGCCTCTTTGCAATTTTCAATTCAACTTGATTTCTCTAATTACAAAGCAATTCACCAATTTACACCAAGACAATCTTGTTCTGCTTTGCAATCACTTGAAATTTCTTTTTCAAAGGAGTTAGGGTAAGAATGATAAAGTAAAACTTATTTTATTCACTTTACCGATTGTAATAAATGCTCGTACATTAGGTTACAAACCCTAATTTTTATTTACCGCTTAAGTGAAATACCGGTTTATAACATGTCATCAAAAAGTTACCAAAATTCAAAATTCAAAGATTCTTTCCCACTCATTTTACAAGGGGTCCGGAGATGTTTTACCGTTATGCTCCCCTTAGCCATGTTAGACAGGCTTTAAGTTACTGGTGGTGGGTTCTCTCCACTTGGTGAAGGAATGATTTCCTCTACAGGCAAATCTTTACTTTTCTTTTTCTATGTCTGGTTCATATCCTCTCTGGTTTCCACGATATCAACTTTTTGCTTGCCTTTCTGATCTTTAAAGGATTTGACCGGTCTATTATTTCTTTATTTGTAAAACTTTCCTAAGTGTCTCAGTTTATTGCAGTGGTAACAGACCATACCAGATGATCTCCAGGGTCCTGCATTTCCTCTTCCTGTTCTTCTTTTGTAGTTCATAGCCACATGACCATTGTTATTACAAAAGGTGCAAACAACTTTTGTTGCCTTTTCTATTTCGAATGAACTAAACCAGTTTCCATAGGATCTTTGCTAGTTTCGGTTTACCCGGTTATCAAAATTTCTTATCCGGTCACCATTTGGTCTAGAATGCATGTGTGGTACAGGATTTTTTGATCCATATCTACACTCAATATGTCTATGCCCATACATTCCACATGTGTAGCAATGATCTTCAAACTTTCTAGACACATACCTATCATTAGTATTTTAATTCACATTCCTGTTAGGTTTGTTTCTACAAACATTTGCAATATGACTAGGCTTGTGACAAATAAAGCAGATAGGTTTAAAAACCTTCTTACCGGTAGTCTTGTTCACTTTAGGAGTAGTTTTGTTCTTTGTACCAGAGGATTCTCCTTTTTTAGTTGTGTGAAAACCAAGTCCAAAGATATCACCATTCATTCTCTATGATTGAATCTGTTCTTCCATCATGGTAGAAATTTTGACAAACTTCTCCAATTTCTCATTGGCTTCAGTAAGCTTTTTGACAAGATCTTCATTATGCTTAGACAGGTTCTCTTTTAGAGACGATGCCAACTCAAGGTCTAGCTTAAGGTTCTCCTTTTCTTCTTTTTCAGCAATCAAGTCCTCATGTATAGTGTCTCTTTCCCATTTGATCTTTATGATCTCTTAATCTCTTACCTTGATAAGATCTTCAACAGCTCTTTTGGCTTCTAGTTCTTGACTCATGCGAATAGTAAGACCTTCTAGTTCTCTTCTTAGATTCATTTTTTTGCCATTCACCTTTTCAACTTCATCAACTAAAGCTTCAATATTGGCTTCATCTAAAGAACTATTATCAGATATTTCTAGCAGTTTTTCAGATAGCTCTCTCCTTTTGACCTGAGAAAATTTCAGTTTGCCCCTAAGGGATACAATTTCATTTCTGCTAGCTTCTAGCTCTCTAACCACCTCGAAGTAGCTTTTGTCCCCATAGTAGTTTCAAGATTCCCTTCTAAGCAGTTAGGCTTGAAATAAGTTAGGCTCTAATACCAATTGATGGTCTTGCAAAGCACTGAGAGAGGGGGGCGAATCAATGACTCTAAAACATACACAACTTCAAACACTAACCGGTAGATGAACTTAACCAAGCATTTAAACAAAATACATACTAACCAAAATTAAATAACAACATCCACATAAAGTAGAACATCCACCATAACATGTGTTTATACATGGAAAACCCAAATAGGTAAAAACCACGGTGAGATGGAACTCATAAGCTAACTATCTGCAGTAATAGATAACTGACCGGTTAAGGCCTTACAAAGTTCTCTGCTAGGAGCGAATCTTGCTAGAGATCCCAAGCTTGATTAGAAGCTTATAACCTGTCAAGAGTACTACCCTATCAAGAGTAACCTTGTTGGAGGATTTTAGAATCCAAGCTAATGGATCACCTTGTTAGAGGATTTGTACAGTGAAGCTTATTAGAGCTTACCCGGTTAGGGGATTTGATTCTATTGTAATGATTAGAAAACAACAAGAGTGGATTGATCTATTCTGAGTAGCACAATATTTGCTTGATCAGATCCTTCTAAGTACATTCAACACTTCTCTTCATCTTAACACTTATCGCTCTTCAACAAAAGATTTCACTTTAGATGCATATCAGTATTCGCATACCATCATTCTCTCTTTTTCAAATGATTCACTAAGATGTCTTTAAATAGACACTCAAATCTTATGTTGGCCATAGGAAATCATAACACAATTTCCTAGGTGTAGTGTATCTAGACAAGTAGTCATAACTCATCACAAAAATGATCACCAAGAAAACAGTGTAGGTAACTCATCACAAAATCAGATACTGGTTAGAACAGTAAAAACTAGTTGGGACAAAGTGCGTGAACCATTGTCCTAGAATCTTCTGCTTGATCTCCATCTTCATTTTGATCTTTCATTTTGATGCCAACTTAATGTAACAACAAGTTATCTCTTAGGCACATACCGGTTGACACAGAGTACCGGTTAGAGATAGACCTTAAGCATACCGATTGATAGTGTAAACCAATTGAAGTTGTTTATGGTGAAAATGGATAACAATAATAACAAGATTGAAAGGCTAAATGAATTCAACCACCAAACCCTAGCCTAACAACAACAAAGATCAACCATAACATATGAAGATAACCTAAGACAATGTAAATAAAACAAAATCACAAAGATGATACCATCACATGTCCAATAGGGTTTTGATCTCCATTCTTCCTATCTCCATTGATCTTGCTTGATATATTTGCTCTTAGATTTTATGTGCACAAGAGCTCAACAAAGAACGGAATGTGGTTGCAAGTAGGATCGTAGTGTAGCCAAGTCCTCAAGATTGTCGATTAGGGTTTGATAATGAAGGAAGCATATCCTTATATAGAAGACACAATATGAAATGGAGGGATAAGATTGAGAGGTGTAAAAAAGGAGGTCGGCTAGGATTAGAGGGTAGGTAGAGGAAATAATAAAATAATGAAAGAGGTAGGTAGTGTAGGAATTAAGAGATGAATGACATGTGTCATAGGTAGAAAAGGCTAATGAATTAATTAAATAAATAAATATTTATTTAATTAATAGAAGAAGTAGGATAATTAAATAAATAAGATATTTATTTAATTTAGGAAAAGGATAATTTAAATAAATAAATGTATTTATTTAAATGAGAAATAAGGCTAGAAGAGGATAAATGAATTAATTAAATAAATAAGGATTTATTTAATTAATAGAAGAATTAAGCTTAGATGATTAAATAAATAAAATATTTATTTAATTAGACTGGACAATTTTAGGTGTCTACAGAAGTTACATCGGTAGTCAATGTAATCATATATGTGTGAAAGTGTTTCATCAATGACAACAAGTGATGAACACATGATAATCATCATCAAGCCAACATATACATCCTCCAAGGTGGTTGTCATCTCACCCATCGGCAAATGAAAAGTGCAAGTCTTTGAGTGCCATCTCTCAGCTAAAGTAGTCATCAATCCCATGTTCGCCCGAAACTCAGGCACATACATAATGTATCGCAGCCCCATGGCCTCCACTACTGCTCTATCCTCAAATGTCATCTCTACTCGTAACCCCTGAGTCGAAGGGAATCTCTCCCATGACTCCAGCATAGGTAGGTCCTCTTGTAGTCAAGCAAATCACCTATGTCAATCCTAGTGGTACTCCTTGTTCATCATAAAGTGCTTCTTTTTATTCTAGTTCTTCTATCTATCGTATGACACTTTATTCTAGTAGTACTCCCTATTCATCACAAAGTGCTTCTTTTCATCCTAGTGCTTATATATATCATATGGCACTCTATCCTAGTAGTAGTCCTATTCATCACAAAGTGCTGCTTTTATCTTTTGAGGGCACCTACTTGATTATATCCTCTTGAGTAGCTTATCCAATTGACAATGTATGTTCTATCATAGAATTGTCAATTTCAGCCTAATCCAATTGGCGACATATGTTCTATCATAGAATTGTCAATTTCTATGGTACTCCCTATTCATCACAAAGTGCCTTGCTATATCCTATCCTAGGGCCTCTACTTGAGTGTACCCTCTTGAGTAGTTTCCTGATTGGCAACATATCTTCTATCAAAGAATTGCTAATCCTATCCCTATCTGCTACCATAGTCTTCCCTAGAGGACCTGCTTGAGTGTATCCTCTTAGCAGCTTATCCAATCGATAGTGTATGTTTATCACAGAACTGTCGATTTGACCTTGAAGGCATAAATGCGCATTCATGACACAGATGTACTTGCATACTTCATAAACACGCCTGCTTTGCACAGACACGCCTGAATCATGTAAGCATGTCTCTACTCTGTACAGACATGCCTGTCCTGTACAAATGTGCCTAAAATACATAGACGCACTTGCATCTGACACAGATGCTACTAGAATCGTAGACGTGCCTGGCACCAACGCAGATGTGCCTAGCCTACTCAGACGCACCTGACAGCAACTCAGACGCGCCTTGGCATTTTTCCCCCAGCTTGACATTTTTTGCAAATCTACCTGAAGCAAATTTATTACACCACCTAGCATGCGTTTATGACAACAATTAATGCAACAAGGTACAAGGAGGTTTTATGGTACTTATCGGCTCTCCTGCATCTACTGGCCTCTGATATCGACGAACACAATTGAATCTGTGAACCAATGTCATCACTGCTAACTACTGACTACTCTATGCTCTCTCTGCACTCTGATCTCTTAGGTGTGTGGATGAAAATGAGGATGTTTTCACTCGTAGTCTATCTTATAGACTACCCTCGCCTTAATCTCCCGAGTCAATCTTCTTTATCCCATGACTCTGTCACTCTATCCTATCTGATCAGTCCTTTCTATCCTTTCTTTCTTATCAAGAGATTGATTGCGATCTTTTCAAACATTTTCATCCAATCTCTTGAGGGGGCATTTCATTCCCATCTTGGGGCAACTTTGTATCAGTTCATATTATCTTCTTTGAAACAACGCGACAAGCTACGTTGTCTCAAAGAGGGGCAAAATGTAGACACCTAAAATTGTCCTATCTAATTAAATATATATTTTTATTTATTTAATTATTTTAGCCTAATTCTTCTATTAATTAAATAAATCTTTATTTATTTAATTAATTCATTTATCCTCTTCTAGCCTTTTTCCTCATTTAAATAAATACTTTTATTTATTTAAATTGTCCTTTTCTAAATTAAATAAATACTCTTATTTATTTAATTGATCTCATTTCTTCTATTAATTAATAAATCTTTATTTATTTAATTAATTCATTAGTCTTTTCTACCCATGACACATGTCATTCATCTCTTAATTCCTACACTACCTACCCTCTCATTATTTTCTTATTTCTTTTACATACCCTCTAATCCTAGCCGACCATTTATCTTTTACACCTCGTAATCTTATCCCTCCATTTCTTACAATGTCTTCTATATAAGAGGATACTCTCTTTCATTATCAACCCTATTATTCAATTCTACTACTAGCACTCCTAAGCACTCCTGGACTAGCATTCAAACTTTCATATGCGATCAAGCCTACTTGCAACCACACTTTCGTTCTTTGTTGAGCTCTTGTGCACACATAAAATCTGAGAGCAAATATATCAAGCAAGAGCAATGGAGATAGGAAGAATGGAGATCCAAACCCTATTGGACATGTGATGGTATAATCTTTATGATTTCATTTTATTTTCATTGTCTTAGGTAATCTTCATATGTTATGGTGGATCTTTGTTGTTGTTAGGCTAGGGTTTTGTGGTTGAATTCATTTAGTCTTTCAATGTTGTTGTTTCCATTTTTACCATAAACAGTTAGAAATGATAAATTGAATATGATTGAATTAATAAGTGGTGATACATACATGAGATCATAAATTTATTTGGAAATTATTTATTTACTCAATATATTAATTGAGCACATGGTGTGGGAAAATGAGAAAATTCTAGACACATGACATAAACGAAGAAAACAAAAGAGTTCAAATTTGAATTTGAGCCTTTCTACATAATTAATTAATTTAATTATGTTTATCCATTCTTCTTAAAATTAATTAAATCAAAATTAATTAATTTGTCAATGAATCTATTTATTTTCCTATTCTAAAGTCATCTAAATCAGTATTTCTTCTAATTTCCACTTAGTTAATTAACCCAACTAGTGTGATTTACCACAAATCACTTCCTTTAATCCTCATCTAGCCTAATTAATTATTTTGTAATCATGCTTATCATTATCCCTCAATTTTATATTCCCCCACTCATTCTCTCTTCTCATGTCACATCCTCCTAACTTTCCCACTTGCACTCTAATCCTCATTTAATCCACCTAATTACTCCTCTTAACCACTCTCACATTCCTAATCACCAAGATTGGGAATAAGTCAACCATTTGCCATAAATGGTTTGTCCCCTCCATCCTCCAAACCTTAAATGCACCAATTTTGGTCATTTCAAAGGTTTTCAAATCCTTTGCACATCCCCATGCCCTTTCTTCCCAAGAAATTTTTAATTCCTTATCATTTATCTTTACCACACATCCCTTATTTTTGGAATTCTTAATTCCTTTGTTCTTCCCAAGGAATCTTTCATTCCTTTTATCTTATATTCTTCCAAGAATCCCTCTTTCCAAGAAATTTTAATTCCTTTGTTCTTCCTAAGGTTCCTAAGGAGTCTATAATTCCTTTTATCTTTTTTTCTTCCAAGACTTTTTATTTCTAAGAAATTTTAATTCTTTTGTTCTTCTCGAGGAATTTTTAATTCCTTTTTATATTTATTCTCCCCACACATCTTCTATTTTGGAATTTTTAATCCCTCCTCCCTTTCTCCAAGGAATTTTATATTATTTTTCTCTTTCCAACGTACTTGGGAAACTTTTCTCCATGTACCCTTATATCTCCTCGACGATTTATAGGCACAATGCTACAGACGTCGTTGTTGCAACTTTATTAGGCGTTAAGTGCAGTAGTTCAACACGACGACATTACCCGTAAGCATGACCCAGAGGCACCATAGATGTCGAACGTTGCTAAGGTCTGTGATGACTTGTCCCTTGAATTCTTTTATGTCTATATAATCAATGTCAAATTCATTGAGTATCATAAACCATTTTACCATTCTACCTATAAGAGTTGTCTTTGATAGGCGGTACTTCAAGCGGTCGATTTTAAAAATGAGCGTGGTCTTTTGATTGAGCATATAGTATCTAAGCTTCTATGTGCTAAAGACTACGACAAGGAAAGCTCATTCAATTGATGTGTAGTTCTACTCATAACCTAAGGTGTGGCTTATGTAGTAGATATAATGTTCTTTACCTTGATATTCAACTTGTGCCAAGAGTGCCCCCAATGTGACTATAGTTGCTGAGATATACAAGAGGAGTAGTCTATCTAGAACAAGAGGCATGAGGAATGGTGGTGAAGTGAGATATTCTTTGAGCATATCGAATCCTTTTTGGCATAAATAGTCCCACCAAAATCTTGTGTCCTTGCGAAGTAGTGAGAAAATGGGTGGCATTTGTCAGCAAGTTGGGCGATGAATCACTGAATGGATTGAAGTCTATCTTGTACACTATGCAATTGCTTAAGAGTCTTAGGAGGAAGCATTTCCATGATGGCCTTCACCTTTGCAGGATCTACTTCAATGCCACATCGGGACACCTGAAACCAAGGAGATTTCTAGAAGTGACCCCGAAGACACACTTCTAGGGTTTAATCTGAGTTTGTACTTTTCAAGGTGCTCAAATATTTGTGTCAACACTCCAATGTGTCCTTCTCTTGTTTTGGATTTTCCAAGGAGATCGTCCACATAGTCCTCCATAGTGTCATACAATAGGTCATGGAAGATTGTTGTCATATCCCTCTGATAGGTTGTACCAACATTCTTCAACCCAAAAGGCATCACCTAGTAGAAGAAGGTACCCCACAGAGAGGTGAAAGCAGTTTTATGCTGATCTTTGGCCGTGATCTTGATCTTGTTGTATCCTGAAAAGTCATCCATTAGGGAGACCATCTCATGTCCTACTGCAAGATCAACTATCATGTCAATGTTTGGTAGAGGAAAGTCATCCTTAGGGAATTCCTTATTGAGGTCTCTGAAATCATTGCATATGTGGATGCCCTCGGTCAGCTTGCCAATTGGTAGTATGTTTGAGACCCATAGTGGATAATCAATAGGGCCTATGAATCTTGCTTCGAGAATTTCTTTAGCTCCTCTTTGACTAATAGAGTTGTGATAATTTGCCAATATCTAGAGTCCAATTGATAGCACAAACAAGAGAGAACAAAATATGTGACAAGAATAAATTGTATTCCTATCAATGATGCAAAATATCCAACTGACTGAGTTGATTGAGTGATTGAAAATTGAATTGGTTTACATACAATGTAAATGAGCTTGCTTATAAAGGCAAGGCTATATGGATATGTGAGCACGTAATCATGACATGTGGCTCAATGAGAAACAATGGTAGGTGAGGGTAGGTAGGAGAAATAATAAAATATTCCACAAGAGGTGGATCACCCACCAAAGGTGGAATGTAACAAGATAAGACCACAAAAGGTGGAAATTCTCCTACATACATCATCCCTATGTGTCAACTTAAGTAAAGTGTAATTATAAGACATAATTTACACTAAGACCCCCCTTAAGTGCAACTTAAAGGGACTTAAGTCAACAATGCAAGATGGGTACCTGTGTACAAATGCAAATGCATGCAAACCAATGCAACCTCTCACAAACAAAGAAAGAGAAAAAACCAATGGGAAAAAATTCCCCCCAAAAGAGAGATGAAAAAACACAATGTGGTCAATGATGTATGAGAAGAACAAAACCTTATGTGAGAAAAAAGTCCCCCCATAAGAGAGAAGAAGAGAGACCATGAAGCCCCCCCTCAATGTAAAATCTCCTACTAGGATGGCCCACGAATGTTGACCAAAATACCTCCCAATTAGGAAGAAAGAGAGTCAATGTTGCACCAATAATGTTAAAGTGTGACAAAACCAGGTACTAATGTCGATGATGATGAATCATTCACTACAACTAAATAAAGATCGAGCATGGAGACAAAGAGGTGAGCACCAATGAGAGATGCACTTGATCCAGATACCTTCTCAACTAGAGAATAAAAGTCTCACATGAATATTCCTAATCTACATGTACAAGAGGATAACATCAAATATGTAATCAATGACAAAGTACAAACAAGTGTGACACTTTATAATAGTGTGAGTACAACATTGCTCAAGCAAATCTGGAAACATGAAGATGATGCCCTATAGAATACTGCAGATGAAGATGCCTCTGATTGAGAATGTTGGGAAGAGATATAAAGGAGTAAATCGACCCTCCCCTTGACTGTCGATTGGAGAAGCTACAAAACAGGTATGAAGGTGTGGACGAAAAAAAAATTGTTCCCATTTTTGCTTATTAGATGCAATTTTGTTTTTAAAAGATTTTAAAATTTTAATAAAAACATTTATTTAAATACCCAAAATTTAAAAACTTTATTAAAAAAAATAAAAATAAAAATTATTTATTTATTTTAAATTTTTTGAAAAAAAAGCTTTACTAAAAAATAAAGTAAAAAAAAACACAAACATATTTTTTAAAAAATTTTGATAAAAAAAACTTTAATTATAAATGGTTGAAGAAATTTTTTTTAAAAATTATTAAAAAAGGCGTAAGTTTTTTTAATTTTCAAATATTAAAAAAAACTTATTAAAAGTTTTATTTAAAAAACTAAATTAAAAAACATTAAAGTTTTTATTTAAAGAACTTATTAAAAAATTAATATTTAAAAAAGTTTTATTTATTTAAAACTTTAAAAAAATTAAAACAAACATGGCAGGGCGGGCTAACCTACCATAGTCATAGCCATGACAGGCAGTCCGACTGCCCCCTATGCTTCATGCAGGTCTGACAGCCTGTGGGTCGTAGGTTTGTCAACCTGCGGTACCCGCAAGTCTGACAACCTGCGATACCCGTAGGTACTGTCAGTACCTGCGAGATCGCAGGTATAGAAAATTTTGTTTTTTTATTTATTAAAAACAAAAAAAATTAAACCACCCCCCGAAATTGATAAAATCAATTTTTAATAATAATTTTTAATTTCTGAAAAAAAATTTAAAAAACAAAAAATATAAATTTTTTTTAAAAAGCCCTGTATGCAAATCTGTACGACCTTCAACTAGAAGCGACGGAGGCCGATTTGGACAAATGGATAGGTGATCTTGGGGTTTTTGGGTAGTCTGAAGACAATGGTAATGTCAAATTTGACCCAAAGTGCTCCGAAATTGCAGATCATTGTCTGGACAAGTAACCACCTTCAAACGGCTCTAGATTTGGCCTCAGATGTCGGATTTGGATGAAACAAAAGGCAATTTTGACTTTCTCGAACCTCCTCAATCCAATGGTGATCTTATATTTGACCCATCAAGCTTTAATAATAATCCACAATAGAAATCTCTAAAATGTATTTAACCCCAAATTGCACCAAATTTCTCTCAATTGGCAAACCAATGGCACTCTAATGGCTCTGATACCATGTGAGAATTTGCCAAGATCTAGAGTACAATTGATAGTACAAACATGAGAGAATAAAATATGTGACAAGAATAAATTGTATTCCTATCAATGATGCAAAATGCCCGACTGACTAAGTTGACTGATTAATTGAAAATTGAATTGGTTTACATACAATGTAAATGAGCCTTCTTATAAAGGCAAGGCTATATGTATATGTAAGCACATAATCATGACATGTGGCTCAATGAGAAACAATGGTAGGTGAGGGTAGGTAGGAGAAATAATAAAATATTTCACGAGGTGGATCACCTATCGAAGGTGGAATGTAACAACAAGATAAGACCACAAAAGGTGGAAATTCTTCTACATACATCATCCCTATGTGCACACTTCCCTAAGTGTCTCATATCAAAACTACTATGAAATGCATTACCCTAAGTCAACTTAAGTAAAGTGTAATTATGAGACATAATTTACACCAACAAGAGTGATTTGAAGATGCATCTTTCGTAATTTATGTTTAATAGGATTAGCATTCTATTTGTGCTTTGAAGAAAGGCTACGGTGTTCTGTCTCTCTTGATCATTTTGTGTTTTCGCCATGAATTTATTCTTGGGATTTTCAAGAGTGCCAAGGTTGACTTCTTCAGTGTCTTCTATCAACATGGATGGTGTCAGGAGGAAGTACCATGAGTGGCAAGTCAATTCCCTCATCTTCTATCACCTTTTGTAGGTTTTCACTAGAGGATATGCCTTTTCTTTTTACTTTTTTGTGGTCCAAAGGTGCCTCGTGAAGGTTTTCACCAAGGGACTCTTGATTTTTCTCTTTATTGTCACTTTTATGACTAAGGGAGTTGACTTGATTGCTGAAGTACGTATTTGGATGTAGGTGTATGTTGCAAACCTTAGTATGATGTTCCAGGTTTCACATCTCTAAAAGTGCTAATATGGTGTTATCATCCATGCATAGGTCAATAGTCGAAGATCCTCATTGGTCCCAATCGATTAGTTCAAGGTAAAAAAGAGGGAGGTCATTAGGGATGGATGGGGTTATGGTCATGATATGAGTTTCAGAGAAAAAGTCATCAATCTACTTGTAAGGCACTTCGTAGAACTCCTCTTCATCAAAGTCATCGACATCAAAAGGTTGGGTGATTGAAGCACTAACGATAATAGTCTTAGGTACGTGAGATTAACCCAAGCCTCTTTTGTTTTTGTATGAAATGGGTGTAATGGGCTCCCTTCGGCCTTGCTCTTTAGGTCCTAGACCATGCCCTTTGTAGCCCATCTTGTCTTCCATTGCAATAACTTTAGGATACTTGTCTCTAGGAATCTCTACTAGATCATCATCTTCTTCACGATAAAACCAAGATGTTACATCAGTTTCCATGTTTTCTACATCTAATGGACCCCACTATTGGAAAGTTGTCTTTTTACACTGCATGGTAGGCTTCTTTGGAAGTTCAATTTATTTTGGTATACCATATGATTTAGGACATGCAAGAAGGTGTCCCACATAGAGTACATTTTGTAGACTATACTCTCCATAGCCTTTGTCAATTATCTGGACTTTGATCTTGGGTGGAGTAGGATTTGAGGTGGAAGGATCGGTGCACGAAGTGGTGGATGAAGATGGAGGTAAAGCACCTTGGATGGTCACCTTTGGTTTTGCATTGCAGTTTTTTGAAGGGGGTGGGTTCATAGGAGATTCTCCTTGAATAACTATCTTCATGGGAGGGGAATTTTTGGATGACAAATAGGTAGGCACACCCTGAATAGTGATCTTTCCTCAATGGGTATCAATATAAAATAGTTAGTAGATTAGTAATTAAACAATCAAACCATTTAAAATGAGATAGCAAGAAAGACTAAAAGAAAAGTGCAATGAAGGATAAATAACATCAATAAAATATACTCATGAATCTCCCATTTGCAAGTAACTCTTTCTTGTCCTCCTCATCTCCACAAAATTTGCTAGCTCCAAATTTGACTAATGGAGAGTGGGAGAGAGAGATGGGCTGAGTGTGGAATGCTCTCAAACTAGCATAACATGAAGATGGATAAGTGGATGTAGATATGATGGATCAAAATGGGCATTATGATTGTACTATGATAAGTGGATATGCAATCAAAAGAGAAGCATAAGACTATGATGAAAAGTGGATGATTTGATAAGAGGGAAGGGCTCAATTTATAGATTTTGGGGCTTGGCAATGAATGGTCAAGATCAAAAGTTGATCAATGGCTAAGATTGAAGGAGAGAGCAAGGTGTTCTTACACCTGTGTGAGCACATCTTGGGAAGAACAAATGTCATAGGGAAAAGAGGAAAGTGTGCTCACACATGTGTGAGAAAACTTTGGGAAGCCCACTTGTCTTAGGGGAAAGGGGAAGGTGTGCTCACACATGTATGAGGAACCTTGGGAAGTTCCTAAATTTGACAAGTGGAAACACTTGTGGCAAGGGTGTAAGGGCTAGAAAATGGGGTTTATGTCATACATGCCAAAAAAGGAAACTGTAGGGTGGCTCCACGGGGAGGAGCAATTCTCACTCATGTGTGAGCACCCCTTGGTCAAAGATGATGTGGATGGGTGAGGTGACTTGGGTAGGTGTGTAGTATTTTAAATTTGAATAAATACTAACAAGGATTAGGATTTTAATTAATTAGTTTAATGAGGGGATTAAGATGTGGTTTTGTAGGAATTATAGAATTAGCCTAATTAATTTTGAATTAATTTGGCTAATTAGGATTAGGCATAAAGTTGGAATATTCCCTAAGGCATAATTTGATTTATTGAATTAAATCAATCTTTGGGAGAAATGGAAAGGAGTTACTAATTAAATATAATCTAATTAATTTAAAGGTAATAATAGGTTAATATGATTAATTAAATCAATCAAAGGATAATTAATTAAATATTGATTTAATCAATTTTTTGTCTACAAAAATGATATAAAACAAATTAATCAGACTCATGTATAACACAAAATATGATACATACCATATTAGAATATGATAATGAAAGCTAATTTTTTTCTATTAAATATAAAGTGAGCACAATACAAAAAACAAGACATAGTTGTTAGATATTTGGTTAACCCCAAAGACACTGAGAGGTGGGGGGGGGGGGTGAATCAGTGTCTGACCGGTAAATAAAATATTTAAACTTATTTGCAACTTTATAACTGAAATTAATATATTGGCAATTAAATAATAATGCAGTAAAGAGAAACAAAAGAATCAACATCAATGCACACCATAACACATATATTTTTGGCGAGGAAACCCAGTAGGGGAAAAACCTCGGTGGGATTTGTGACCCACAATATTTACTCACTAGCCAATATGAATAAATATTACTTAGTACAATAGGGGCCTGCACATGTAGGAAGGCCAACTTCCTAGAGCTCACTGCTCAACAACAAAATGGAGTCCCACTGACTACACAATTGGATGGTTAAATCCAATAACAATGTACTGCTTTAAAATAGCATCTGCAATACTGGATTCAGTACCGGTTTAAGCTTTGTCTGATACCTCTACCAAAAACCTTGCTGGTAAATGATTCTGCTTTCATAGAATAGTCTTCACTCGCTCTACTTCTTATTCACTCTCAAACTAAATACATCAAAGTGCATAAACAACTATCCGGTATCATATCCCTATCTCATCTCAAATATCACTTACATACACACATACCTACATACATTACTTTTTTCTATTCATATGAAATGACCTACAAGATCTCATACATATATGAGTCTTTACAATACATCATGTCAACCATACAAATATAATTTGCATTACAAACAATATTATTTCCAAGTCGACTTAGACTGCTGGTATAATCTTTTGCCGATGTAAATTGAAGTTGGTGTAAACTAGATGCCAATGCCGCTAGGTGAAGTCTATTGCCGATATAACCTATGAACCATGTTGCTAGTTAGTTGCCATTGTTTTTCCATTGTTGTCATCAATGAAAACATCTACCATTCTCATCTGAGTGTATAATGCCAACAATCTCCCCCTTTGGCATTGATGGCAACACTCATGAGAAAAATAAAAAACTAAAATAAAAAACTGAAAGTGCTCCCCCTGAGAAAATGATCTCCTTCTGTTCACTTGTCACCACGCCTTAATTTGTACATTTTTCTCATTACACCACTCCCCCTTTGACATCAATGACAAAGGATGTCAAAAAAATTAAAAATTCAAAAATTTACTTAGAACCTTGAAGCCGGTTATGTACAATCTGAAAAATATCTGCCAAAACCAAGTTTAGACCCTGTAGGAATTTTGTACTATAAGATATTATTGTCTCTGTCTTCTTGATCATCTCAGTGAGATAATGCATATGTTGCTTTGGTGATCTTTCTCCTTGAATTGTTGCCTTGGATAGTGCATTCTGGTGTCTTAATAGATTATCCAATCTTGGACCAAGTTTATTCTTTAACTCCCGGGTTTTCATCTTTAACCTTACTTTCTCTTTTTCCAGATTTTCAATTTTCTCTTCATATATAGCCATTTCCTGATCCAAAAATGGTGTTAGTTCCGAAGAACCAATCATGTTATCAGTAATGTCATCAATCTCTTTCTGAGTTTTCCTTATCTATTCATCAATGTCTTCTGTTAAATGATGAGGTTTGTAGCCTTCCCAGTACAATTCCTTGTATTCCAAAATGGTGGAATTCAATGCCGATAGCAATGAATCAATCTGTTCTATACAATCCTTTACTATTTTGTCAAAGAAATCTTCTTTTTCCTTATTAACTCTTTCCTGAATAGTTTCCTCATTTATTTTATCTACTGACTGAATGTTAGAAGAAATGAATTTGGACAATGTGTCCAATTTACCTATTGAACCAACAATGTGATCTACCTTGCACATCGGTGCAATCATTTGCAAAATTGGTAGAGATTCATCAATAGCCTTAAATGCTAAGGCATTGCACTCATTTATCTTCTTGATAGAATCCAAAAGTACTTATGTTACAATTGTCAGTCTGAAGTCCATAGTAGATGTACTGGGAGAAGTGTTGGGTTCTGCAATAATTTTCTTCTCTTCTTCAGATACCTGTTCAGCCACCTTAACCACTTCCTTGTTCACTTTCTCTTCCTTATTCTCACTCTTATTCTCTATCGGTTCAAATTTTGTCTTTTCTTGTTCTTTCTCTACCAGTATCTCAACATTCTATTTAGTGTCAACGGTCTTGACCAGTGAGTCGACATTTTCAACATTTATAGATTCAAATTTCTTCTCCTCAGCAATTTCCTTATCCATTACAATATTGATGTCCTGAGTGTCAACATTCATTGTGAATAAAATGTTTGACTTGGGATCAACATCATCTATTTTCACTTCCTCTGACTTCTCTTCAAGCTGATTTTTCATTTCTGCTGGTAAAGAAGAATTATGACTTCTTACCACCATCTGAGGGTAAAATGCATGATCTTAAATTAGTTCCATTACCCCTAAGGATTATTCCTTAGTTAGATGAAGAATCTCCTACCAGTGCAGGATTTCTCTATTCTGTCGATGCAGAGACAGATTCATCATTTCTCTGATCTCTCTTCTTGACCCATTGTTTAGTGAATTCTTTCTTGATTTCATTCACCTTTTCCTTGCCTTTGTCATTAGATCCTTTGTTGTTTGCCGGTACATTCTTGCTTCTGCAAAATCTTAGAATATTCCCAATCTTGTTACATGAATAACAAGTTACATTGTTTCTTTGAATAGCTTTTCCATAACCTTGCCCAGTTTGAGTTCTGCATTGATTAGATAGATGTTCAAATCTATCACAAACATAACATTTTACATTCATTTTGCAAACTGTCTGAGTTATGACCATGTTTATTGCATTTGGAGCATTGACCGGTGGATAAGTTTGTATTATAATTATTCCTAAATCTGCACTGATTTGCTCTATGACCAAATTTGTTGCAATTAAAACATTTTCCATTGAATTTATAAGCATTAGGTTGCCTTGTCAATTTGTTGTGATCATGATTGTTTGCAGTTCCGAAACTTTCTCCATGTTCAAATCTGTCCAACTTTTTCTCCATCAGGTTTTTGAATTCTCAGCATATCATCAAGCTTGTCTGAACTCTTTTTGAATTTGTCTTTGTATTCAATTGCAATGACCAACTCACCTTCCAGAGTGCTAACTTGTCTCATAAGTTCCTCTTTGTCATGTTGCATGTGAATCAAATCTGTTTTAAGCATATCATTTTCATAACTAAGCCTTAGAGATTCATCTGATCTTTCATTAAGTCTTCTGGCCAAATCTTCCTCATTCTTCTTTCTATCTTCAATATCCTTACATAGTCTCATGGTTAAATCTTGCATCTCATTCTTCATGTTACTATTCTCTTGTCTCAGTTTCTCTGCAATATCTCTAAGAGTTTCTTTTCATTCATCATCTTGTTTTTGAAGTTGCACATGTAATTATTTTCTCTTATTCTTTGCTATGACCAGGTTTTCTTGAAGTGCTTTGATGAATTCCCGAGCAGATCTGAGTTCATCTTCCAATATGATATTCTTCAAATTTTCTACATCAAAATCTTCAAGAGCCACTTCCAACTGTTGTCTCAAACTTTCCATCGGTACCAGTTTCAGAATCTTCCTCAAGTTGTTAGGCTTCTGCAAATAGAGGACCGGGCTTTGATGCTAATTGTTAGATATTTGGTTAACCCTAAAGACACTAAGAGGGGGGGTGAATCAACGTCTAACTGGTAGATGAAATATTTAAACTTATTTGCAACTTTATAACTGAAATTAATATACCGGTAAGCAAATAATAATGCAGTAAAGAGAAACAAAAGAATCAGCATCAATGCACACCATAACACATATATTTTTGGCGAGGAAACTCGGTAGGCGAAAAACCTAAGTGGGATGTGTGACCCACAATATTTACTCATTGGCCAATATGAATAAATATTATTTAGTACAATAGAGGCCTGCACATGTAGGAAGGCCAACTGCCTAGAGCTCATTGCTCAACAACAAAATGGAGTCGCACTGACTATACAATTAGATGGTTAAATCCAATAACAATGTATTGCTTCAAAATAACATCTTTAATGATGGATTCAGTACTGGTTTAAGCTCTTTCTGATACCTCTGCCAAAAACCTTGCCGATAAATGATTTTGCTTTCATAAAATAGTCTTTGCTTGGTCTACTTCTTATTCGCTCTCAAAATTAATACATCAAAGTGCATAAACAACTATCCAATATCATATCCCTATCTCATCTCAAATATCACTTACATACACACATACCTACATACATTACTTATTTCTATGCATATCAAATGACCTACAAGATCTCATACATATATGAGTCTTTACAATACATCATGTCATCCATACAAATATAATTTACATTACAAACAATATTATTGCCAAGTCGTCTTAGACTGCCGATATAATCTTTTGTCGGTGTAAACTGCAGCTGGTGTAAACTGGATGTCGATGCTAGTAGGTGAAGTCTGTTGCTAGTATAACCTGTGAACCATGTTGCCAGTTAGTTGCCACTATTGCCATCAATGACAACATCTACCATTCTCATCTAAGTGTATAATGCCAACAATAGTATCATAATGACTTCTTAAACATAGTATGCATAAAATCCTAGATTAGAATAGGATCACATCCTATCAGTACTACCTCGGAAAAGTATCACAAAATAATTACAAGATAAAACCAGTGAGGTGACTATAGTGATAACAATTTGTACAAAATATTAAAAACTATATATTTGGCTAACCAAATAGAATTTCTCTATCTGGAGAACTGGTGTCTCCTAATATCTCAATCCACGTTGTCTAGCCATATTGTCCATCACCCCATAACAACACCTTACCCAACATAATGAGGTTGAGATATGGGTCTATTATAGTTTCAATGATAGGTATATTCTACATCTGATCCTATGTAGGCTTCCTCCTCTATTCGTTCGATTCCCTCATGAAATTTTATAGCCCAACCTCAAACAAGGATCTTTCCTCAATCTTCTTGGACCATGAAAATTCATGTGATATCTCCCATGTGAATACTTTTGCCATACCATCCTATAGTAGCCTTTCAAATTTCCTCCTAGAAAGCCTCATAGTCATTATGACCTACATATCAATGTTATGTAAAATGAGTCTCCTCGGAGACTCAATAAGAGATCTATCCTTGCCACTAAATACATTATCATTCCTAAATTTCCAAACTAGCCAAAGTATTTCAATGGAAAAGATAGACCAAAAAATATTAACATTTTTCTTGAGACTCTAAACATAACCAGTAACAACATCAATAACCTCAATACTACTGCCCATGCAAATACCAAATATATTCCATAGTTCCTAGCAAAAAGGCAGTCAAAAAAGATATGAGGAACAGATTTAGGAAGATGACAAAAGGAGGTGTTGGGCTCACCATTGGGTTTCTTGGTGGGAATTTATTCGAGGATAAGGAGCCATACAAAAAGCTTCTTTTTGAATTTAGTAGGACAATGCCAAAGGGAATCAAACACTCTTTGCCATTGGGTCGATGTATGACTCAAGTTCCAACAAGCATTAATATGGGAGGACACATCACCATTATCAACAAGTAGTTTATACATAGATTTAGCTCTGGTATTTAGTAATAGAGATCCATCAGTCCATCTGTAGGAAGTGCATCTGAGGTTATTTTCCACATAAGGTTTAGGGAGAGCAAGATGGGTATTGTTGGCAATTGACACTCATCTGGTGGTTTCTGGTGGCTGATTATTGGTTTAGGGTTGTCATTGATGGAAAATATTCATGGAGATTCGATCCATTGGTCATAATTCTTCTTATCCAGAAGTAGGTGTTAAGCGGTATTTCAGGGAGAATAGATCAATTTTGGGTTTGGAAGCTTTCCAGTGATTGTGGTGCATTGAATCATGTTTTGGGTGATTGGGTCGACTTAGAAATATCATTTTATTATTGTTTTGGTGATCCACACTTATCTTTTTGGATCTAGTCTAGCCGACATGTATCTACACATTACAATAGCAGGTTGACATGATGTATGACATATTTTATGGTTTTCGGTATATAAGTTTGGTGTGTATGATCTTTTTGATGGATGGTGTGATTGTATGCAAGAGAGGTGATCAAGAATCCATTTTTGCACAGTTTCATGTGTGCATTCTTGATCTAGTAGCTAACTGAGATAGAGAACATGGTAGAAAAGAGCATAACGGAGAAGGTGATCTAGTCAGTGTATGTAGTTCTTAACTAGAACTCATCCAAGCATTATAGATGCTATTTTAAAGTCCATACATTATAATTCATCACTGTAACAATTGTGTAAGTCAGTGAGACTTCCATGAGGGTCGTAGCCTTTCGGGTTATTGTAATTGAGCAGTGAGCTCTAGGTAGTGTGCCTAAATGCATGTGCATTCCTATTTGTAATATTATTGTACTACTAGTCATAGTAGAATAATATTGTGGGTTCAAATCCCACCATGTTTTTTGCCATTTGGGTTTCCACATAAAAATATTGGTGTTATGATCTTGTGGTTGTTTGTTTTGTCTCTACATTTAAATTTCAAGTTTTTACTTCTAGTGGATTAAATTTGTTTGAAAATATAATTACCAGTAGATCATTGATTCACCCCCCCTCTCAGTGATCCCTGATTCCAACAATTGGTATCAGATCCTAGTTCCTCTAAGGAATCTTAACCGCTTGAGGAAGGTCCAGGAGATTGATTCAATGGGTTCTGGTTTTTAGAGACAACTTAGTGTGGCACTTGAGGATCTTGATGTAGATAGAAATGAGATTTGTACCTTCAAGAAGAACCTGAATATTGATGATGATTTTATCAATGACTTGAAGGATCAAGCGAGCACTTCTAGAGACAAAAGGAAAGAATTGTTGGACAAGCTAAAGGAGAAAGAAGATCAGATCATGGAATATCAGGGTAAAGCTGATGAAGTTAACAATCTTGAAAGAGAGAATGCTTCTTTAGAGAATGAGATGCAATCTATTGTGATGAGGTTGACTAAGGAGATTGAGGACCAGAAGAAGAATGAAAAGAATCTAGCAAAATAATTGAAGGAAAGAGTTGATGAATTCTTCAAACTTACCTATGAGAATGATTAGTTGAAGCTTGAGTTGACACACTCAAGGAATAATGGTCAAGATCTTGAAAGACAGATTGTTACCTTAATGGATGAACTTTATACTATTAATGAATACAAAGACAAATTCAAAGATAGCTCAACAAGGCTTAATGAGATGTTGAAGAGTCAAAGATATGGGAAGGACATGCGAGGACCTGGATTTGAAGAAGGAGAATCCTCTGGATCTGGACAAGGCAATGCAAAACCTGATCAGAAGAAAATCAAGAATTCTTTGGTAAGACAACCTAATACTCATAAATTCAATGGTAGATATTTTACTTGCAATAAGTTTGGTCATATGGCGAATCAATGCAAAAGTAGGCCGAATAATGGAATGAACAACATGAACAATGTTCCTACCTTTATCGATCAATGTTTCATCTGCAATAATTTTGGACACAAGTCAAATATGTGTAGATTAGTAGTGAATAACTTCCAAATAAAGAGATGCTATGCTTTTGGGTTGTTTGGACATATCTCTAATCAGTGCAGGACAAGACCAAATCAGATGAACTTCAGACCTATGCAAAATAATGTTGTTTGTCGTGCATGCAACAAAACTGATCATATAGCAAAATACTATAGAAGCAAGAGTAGTGTTCTAGTAGACAAGAGAAAATTAGATGAGAAGTGAAAAGAGAAGGTAGAAGAGGTTAGAGACAAGCACGTGAGAAGATGTGGGTTAAAAAACATGAATCCAAAGCTGACAATGGGTCTGCACCTGAATCTGGTGCAGGATCTTCATCCAGTAACTAGGGATTTATGCCTTAGGGGGGACTTTTCATTCAAATTCTAAGAACCCCCTCTTTAGTGGTCTGCTCAATTCCAGAAGGTTGCAGAAGGCTTATATCATGTATGCAGATGTTATCTAAAAGTTTCAAAAAGGATTTGGTGCTTTGGTATGCGACTTCATGAAACTCATGATAACTGGTTGCATTTATTGCAATGGAAAATTAGGTTTTTGCAAGGATAAAAGTGCATTTCAAAGTTTCATTTGTCATAATGCAATCAAGCAAATAGAGAAAAGAAGTAGAGAAAAGTGATTTGGCAATTTCAACAAAAAATTTATTAACTCCTAAGCGAATTTCAGTGTCTTGTTTTGAATCAAGGTGTTTATCTATTTAGGCTTTCAGTTTTTGTAAACCCTAGCATTTGAAATGGCTTCGGCTTTTGGTGTTGCTACCCCTTTGGTGGTCAAGATCAAGGATAGGGCTCGACTTGCTTTCAAGAAACACCCTTTCAAGTCGATTGAGGATGATCCAGAAGGTGCTTTTTCATTTGTGCCCTATGGTGTACTTCATAATGAAGATATCAGGGCATATATCCACTATGATCTCGAGGAGCTTGGAAATGCAAACATGTTGGACCTATACAACAATCATTTGACTGATGGTTTGGGAAATCTCAAACCTGACTACAAGGTGCTTTAGGACAAGGGTTTCTCATAGTTCATTCATTTTTTATTGTTTGACGAAGCAAACTGGATCTGGTACATTCTTAGCCGTGTTCATGATGAGTTTATATGGCTTGACAGGCTACACAAGATCACCAAGCAGGTGATCCAAGTCATAGCAAGCCTAGTTGAAACTAGTGAGGTGCCTAGCTTGAGAAAAGTGTCGAATGATATGGTGATAGCTACCATAGGTTCCAAATTTGACAGCAGATCGATGACCATAAATGACATTCTGGAGAATGATTTAAAATTTGCATCGATGGTAGTTAGTTACAAGGTTTATGAGTCAAGCAAGTACAACATTGTCTCCAGTACTGCCATTTACTCTGCATATTAGATTCTCAAAGATGACAATAGGCATGACTTGTGTTCAGTCCTCCTAAATGAGGTAGACAAGCAATTTGAAGAATATTAAGTAGGATAAAAATCATATTTCAAATATGGAACTCTTCTTATTTGCTTGGATTTATAATTCCTAAATGAGATACTCGGTGTGAAAGGAAATGTCCAATGGGCCTATGATAGACTAGTGGCCATGTAAATTAAAGAGTGATTGTGGGGAACTGGTGATGCAACAATGAAAATATCTGCTCTTTGGGGATACTTTAAATATTTTCAAACAACATTGAAAAGAAGAGAGAGGATCCCTAAGGAAATAGTTGAAAAGTATGAGTAAACCATATGCTTCATGGTCGACAAGGATCAATGTTTGATGGAAGTTGTTGAGACCCAGGTAGTGTGGATCATGCCCATGGGGTATGAAGTTGACTCCATTACACTTGAGGCATATGTGCAACATCTTCTAAGTCAACCAGTGGACCCTAAGGAAGGGAGATTCAGAACATTCAAGGAGAAAGACCTTGAATTGTACAGACAATTCACTACACTTTCTCGAAAAAGGAAAGTCACAAAGATGGCAGAGGAAGTTGCAACTTAGATGGGATTCACCCACGAAGGAAAGGGAGAGACATGTGTAGAAAGAGGCCAAAGAGGAAACCAAGAAGCCTAAGGTTGATCTGGTTCCCTCCAGGGAGACTAAGTTTGCTCCTGCCCCGATGGTATCATCTTTAGGACCTAACCCATCTAGGAAAGGTATGTTGAAGTAGAAAGTGAAGCCTAAAAGGACTCATGTTGTAGTATCTTTAGTGGCTTATAAAATAGAGTCTGAGGAGGAAGTAGGAAAGGTGAAGAAGAAAGGATAATTTGTCAGAGTGATGAGTAAGTTGCAATCCAGTGGAGCCAAATAGAGCAAGAAGGCAAAATCAGATCATGTTCCTGTCGGTAGGCCTAAGAAAGAAAGAAAAGTCAAAACTCAACCTGTGCAAGGTAAATCTGAATCTTCTCTCTCATTGACAACAATTTATTTAATTGATGAAATAATTGTAGATAGAAATTTGAAGAATCTTGGAGTTTGTTATGTGAAATTAAATGAAGTTGATCAGAGAAAAGTAGAGGAAGTAGTTGTATTATATTTACACAATTTTAGCAAAACATTAATTGAGCTAGAGAAGACCATTCCTAAGGACTTGTATAACCTTATAGACACAAGGAGAATGAAAACAAGTAAGATTGATAAGGAGATGAAGGAGAGAGAGCTGATAAATGTTTGTACCTATATCACTCATAATGAAGAAAAGAGGTTGATTGAGGAGGTAAATAAGAAAGAATTTAGAAGCAATAACAGGGTGAAACGATTAATGATTAGAAATGTGGAAGAGGTGAGCAAACAGACAAAGGATATATGGAGGAAAATAATTTAGAATGATCCCCTGTACAAAGATGCATTTAAACCCTCTCAGCCGGAAGAGAAGCAAGGTGTTTTCGGTAGTCAGAAGGATGAAACTCAGACTGAGGATCATCTGGAAGATCAAGTTAACACTACATGATGTTGAGACAGATGATACTCCTCATGTGGTAGACAACTCTATAGCTCCCAAGATCCAACAGGTTGATACTGCACCAAGTGGGAACACCTGTGCAAAAGACAAAGGGGATGGTGAAAAGAAGAAGGATGTTGAGTCTGCAGAGACAAATGTTGGAGAGTCTGACAAGGGCAAAGGTATAGCTGAACCAAAAATTGTCAATCCTTTGGTTACAAGGACCTCACCTTAGATCCTAATAAACCTTGATGGTCCATTGAACCTTGGAAAGATGTCTCACGTGGAGAATATTATGCTCACACTTGCTATGCAAGCCCAGAATAGCCAAGATTTGGTGAAGTCTGAGTCTGAGGATAAAAAGCTAATTTTGATGTCAATTGATGTTTTGTAAAAGGTGGCCCCTAATGTATAGCTAGATTCCAATAACAACCCCTCTGGTAAATTATTGCAATTAATTAACAATGTAAATACCAGTTTTGAGTCTTTGGAGAAGACTATTACTCAAAAAAATTTGGATAAATTTAAGGATATGAGGATACAAACATTCAGAAAGATGATTGAGAATGATAGAGTGAGACTGAATAAGAGACTATAGATTATTTCTGACACATTGTCAGAAGGCGGTAAATTGTACAAATCTTGCCTAATTTCCCCTAAATTCATTGTAAATATTGACAAACAGATAGGAATTTGCCAAGGCAAGCTCACTATAATTTCATGATCCTTTGATCCAAATTTAACTTTCATTAGAAGTGTTGAAGGGCATATTATATCTCTAAATGATCATATCTCAAGCCTCTAAGTAGACAAGGAAAAAAATTTGAGAAAAGTAGGTGAACTTTGGAACCTAATTGCCCCTCGATTGGATACTATGTTGAGTAACAAGGAAGATTGTATGAAGGAGATGGCCCGAACTATGTCATCTGACCTAAGGGAATTAGAGACTCATCCTACTATATTTAATGCATTTATCATAGTTTGGATAGCTTTAGGAGTGGGTGGGATACTCACCTAGGATTTTTGAAGACTATTTATGTTGACATCTTCAAGTATTTGTAAATTTTTTGGTGAATATCTTTGTATATATGTGTTGGACAGCACCCCATCTTTGGCATTTTTGTCAAAGGGGGAGATGTATGGTGAAAAATGTATAGTATTGAAGAGTGGAATTCTTTGTCTAAGGGGGAGCCTCAAAAATTCTTTTGATTTTTTTGAATCGGTATTTAGTACTCAGCACTTATCCATTTATTTTTCATGAGTGTTGCCATCAATGCCAAAGGGGGAGATTGTTGGCAATTGACACTCATCCGGTGGTTTACAATGGTTTTTAGTGGTTGATTATTAGTTTAGGATTGTCATTGATGGAAACTCTTCATAGAGATTCGATCTAGTGGTCATAATTCTTCTTATCCAGAAGTAGGTGTTAATCAGTAGCTGATTAATCGGTATTTCAAGGAGAATGGGGCAGTTTTGGGTTTGGAAGATTTTCGGTGACTGTGGTGCATTGAATCATATTTTGGGTGATTGGGCCAACTTAGAAATATCATTTTATTATTGTTTTGGTGATCTGCTCTTATCCTTTTGGATCCGGTCTAGCTGACATGTATCTACACGTTACACTAGTAGGCCAACATGATGTATGACCTATTTTGTGGTTGTCGGTATATAAGTTTGGTGTGGATGATCTTTTTGATGGATGGTGTGATTGTATGCAAGTGAGAGGTGATCAAGAATCAGTTTTGGCACAATTTCACATGCGTATTCTTGATCCGGTAACTAACTGATACAAAGAACAAGGCAAAATAAAGCAGAACGGAGAAGGTGATCTAGTCAGTGTATTTAGTTCTTAACCGGAACTCATCCAAGAATTAAAGATGTTATTTCAGATTTTATACATTCTAATTCATCACTGTAACAACTTTGTAAGTCAGTGAGACTTCCCTGAGGGTTGCAGCCTTCTGGGTTATTGTAATTGAGTAGTGAGATCTAGGTAGTGTGCCTGAATGTCTGTGCATTCCCATTTGTAATATTGTTTTACTACTGGCCATAGTAGAATAATATTGTGGGTTGAAATCCCATTGTGGTTTTTCCCATTTGGGTTTCCACGTAAAAATACCAATGTTATGATCTTGTGGTTGTTTGTTTTATGTCTTTTCATTTCAATTTCAAGTGTTTGTTTTCAGTGGATTAAAGTTAAGTTTGAAAATCTGATTATTGGTAGATCACTGATTCACCCCCCTCTCAATGATCCTTGATTCCAATAGGTACATGCCAATCTAAGTACATAATAGTTCCTCCACTGGGTGATAGGGACATCAAAATTGTGAACTATATCATTCCAACTCGATAAAGATCCATCCTTGATTATATCTGAGAATTTCTCCAGCCCCTTTAGAGCCCATATCTTGGTTGAGCACCCTTGGACCAAGGCCAGAGGATTTACATTATGCTTTAGGTTCCACCTGTAGCGTAGAAATTAGGAATCATCAAAACATAAGTAGATCAATCAAAATACAAAACATGATAGCTCAATCATAAGAAAACTCATTGAAATGAACCTAATTCTAAAGCACATTCAATAGAGGTATGGAAACAAAGCATTCAAGAGTAAAATTATGCAAACCAGATGTAGAGTTGAATACTTCTTCCATACGGCTCCATTGTTGTTCTTTCCTCTTCAATAGTTTTGTGGATCTCACCTACAAGTGCTCACACAATTGAAAGCAAAAAGGCTCAAGAGTACTAGAAACGAAGGTTCGGTAAATTGATAGAAAATTCAGACCCGGGATTAGAAGGATTCAAGATTAAGAATTAAGGGATTTGATTGAAGAAAATCATCCAATTTATAGAGAAATTGGAGAAAATGAGCAAATTAGCATGAAAGAGATTTGAATAGAAATTCAAATCAAAAATAGCAAAGTTATGACATATTGCTATGCAAAGAGGATTATGATAATTTTATGACAAATTTCCATGTCAAGACAAGTTCTATGACATATTTCTATGTCAAGACAAGACTCTATGACAAGTTGCTATGTCAAGACAAGACTCTATGACAAATTTCTATGTCAAGAGTATGACACATGAAGCACACAAATAGGGAGAACTAGAGACAAGTTAATTAGGTGGAAATTAAAATTAGGAATTTAGAAAATAGGTGGAATTTAAGAATTAGAAATAATGAAAATAGGAAATTAGAAATTGATGGAAATTAGAAAATTAGGTAAATTAATTAATAATTTGTCATTTATTAATTAATTCACAAAAAGAGGAATAATTAGCCAACTAAATGAATATTTAATTGTAATGAGAAGACTTTAGGATAAATAAATAAATTATTTAACCTAGAGGAAGAAAATGCCAAACAAGATTAAATGAATAAATCATAAAACCTTGGAAGATGAATTAGAAATGCAAGGATGACAATTAGGTCTTGACAAAGGATAGTTGATATCGATTCAATCATGATTTTGAATTGATAAATGACCAGTGTTGATAAATGATTCGATTGAGGTTGGTTGACAAAAATCAATGACAAATTGACCAAATTGACATGATTGAAAAGGACAAGGATCGATGACGAATCGATCACAATATGACAAGATTGACAAAAGGACAAAGATCGACCAAAATCATGATTAAAGATTGTTGACAAGACCAAATTCGAAAGCGAGACAACTGAAGAATGTAGAAGAAAGACTCGATGCTCGAAAATGATAAAGACCAAGTGCGTGACATAGGAGAAATGTTAATGCGACGCAAAAACCTAAAATGAGGCAATGCGCAATTGTTAAAGTATGACTTCGCAAGCGTTGACCATTTTTGGGTGTCTACACCACCAAATATATCTATCCCCACATATCTCATTATTGTCCCCTATAATGTCCTTATGGGAGATGTAATTCCTGACAACCTTCCAGGATTTCCAGATTGATTTGAATACAATAGATCCAACTGGTCTAACCTCAAATGACCCAACAATTATATCATTGAGCGATGGCCCCTTCCAGGAAGGGTTTTTTTTAGGCACAGACTAAGATAAGTTATATCTAACAAGTATTTTCCAAGGCTCATCCCCTTGTAGGACCTTAAAGACCCATTTTGTTGCTAGATAGATACCCTACCATCTTAGATCCTTTAGCCCTAGACCTCCATTACACTTTCTCATAGTGCACCATTGCCACTTTACAACATGATTCTTTTTACCACCTTTTCCATTTGACCAAAGGAACTCCCTAATCTATTTTTGAATATGGAAGAACTGATAGTTACTGAAGAGCCAAGCCAAAGTATAGTATATATTATATGAAGATAGGATCTTTTGACAAACCTACACTCTCCCAGCAAGAGATATATATTGTGTATTCCATTTCCTAAGTTTCTTATTGATCTTCTTTTTAATCTACTCCCACATTGCCTTTAAGTTTGGATTAATAGAAAAGGGCAATCCAAGATATCTGACTAGATGACTCGATCCTCCCCACATTAGAGAGTGTTTATCACACCATGCATGGGGATGTGATTCCCACCCCAGCATAATAGATTTAGGGAGAGAAAATTTACTACCTGAGGCCTCACAAAAAAAATCTTAGTCATAAGATCATGAATATTCTTCTCATCTAGTTTTGCAAGGATGAGTGTATCATCAGCAAATTGTATATTAGAAAGGTCCTCTCCATTAGGAAGACAAATTCCTTTGACAAGAAAGGAAATAGAGGAGTCCCTTAATAAATAGTATAGGGCATTAGTGACAACTACAAAAATAGTTGGTGCCAAGGGACAACCTTGTCTGATGGATCTTGATAGGACAAAACTTTCCAATTGAACCCCATTTATATCAACACGTGCGTTTGCATCCTTCACAAGGGTATTTACCATTTTATAGAAACATTTAGGAAAACCAAGACTCTCCAACATCATGTTGACAATACTCCACTCAATTCTATTATATGCCTTCTCAAAGTCCAACAACAACATAATAGTTTTTTGGTTTGATTCATGTGCCCAATTAATTGCCTCCCAGCATGTAAGAAGATTCTCTAGGATATATCTTCCCTTAACAAATCACGTTTGAGTGGGATTGATCATCTTAGGCAGTATGTTTTTGAACCTTCTTGCTAATGTTTTGGCAATTTTTTTATAGGAAATGTTAAGTAATATGATAGGGTGCTAGTTTTTAATAAGTGATTTGTCCCCCTCCTTAGGGATTAATTTAATGAGCCCTTTATTAATTTCATCTCCTAAGGACCCCTTGTCCACAACCTCCATATATACCTGAGTAAGATCCTCTCCTATCCAATCAATAAAATCCTTATAGAATTCAATTGGCAGCCCATCAGGTCCAGGTGCTTTGTCATTGTTGAGCACCATAATGGCCTCCTTAATATCCTCCAAGGAAATTTTCCTATTAAGCATTTTCACATCCTTGCCACTAAATTTCTTTAAAACAATATCTTTGATGTGAGCCCTTGCCCTTTCCTTGCTAAGACCATCATCTTCTGAAGAGAATAGTCTCTGGTAGAACTGAGCAAAGGCCTTCAAGATTTCATCATGCTCTAAAATGGTAACTCCATTCTCCCAAATACTGTCAATATTAATTTTAGTCTCCTTATACTTCAAAAGCTATAAGAATTATTTTTATTTGTTATTAGAAATTTTTTTCTTGCTTATATTAATTTTTTCAGCAAAGTGATTTTTTATGAAAGGATCACTCTTTCAACTCCCTATACTCCTAAAAAGGAAAGTAAATATTGTGCCCATCTCAAGATTTTCTTATTATTAAAATTCTACATAAATAATCTTTGGGAAGAAAAAGAAAGTTTCATTTGAATAGATCATTGATGTTCCTCATAAACTTTTTGAAGAACAACATCTCGAGAAAGTTTCTCAATCTCTTTCTCTTCCTAGATTGTAGAATTTCTCTTGATATGGGTTTGTAGTCAGAGATGATGGACACATTGAAATAATTTATCTATGATTGATTTTACTCTTGGTCTTGCATATATTCCTATAGTACCATTAGAATCATATAGATTCATATAGAGTATGTATTTTTTTAGATTTGGCAGTTTAGTGAGTTAGAAAATGAATATTTTTTTTAAAGATAAAAGTTTACAATTCCATTGATGAGGGTTCACCTTTCATATGTATCAATATCAAATTTATATTTCTAATATAGAAAAAAGAGGTATATATTGACCCCACTCAAACAAAATATGTTCAATTTCCATTTTGATTGAAAATATAACACTCCTTTCCTCTTTGTGTTTTCTTTAAGTGAATCCAAATGTTTTCAATATTATTTAACCTTCCTCACTATTATTAAGGTTACATGCTCCAATTCCTCGGCCTCTATACTGATGACAAAAAATGCTATTTTTATTAGCTTGTAAATATTTTTATTTAACATTAATTTTGTTCTCCCCTTCCATGTGTAAATAAGTACTTTTTTCCCATCTGTATGTATTTTATTTTGTATTTCTTACCTCATTCATTTTGTTTATTTTAGTCTCTCATGTGATTTGAGTTAAATAAAGAATCCCTTGTTACTCACTTCTCATATTTTACATCTTGCTTTCGTTACACCTTCCTCCTTGAAACCCTTAATGACCTTTCTTGATGTTGACAAACCTTTGTTCTACAAAAGCATTCTCCTGTGTTCCTAGTCACTAGTAAAATAAGGATAGGTGTGCATACTCTCATCATATATATGAAATTGATTCAAGTTGTGAGGAATGTATTTTGGTTTAAAAAGGTAGTTCACAATTTGGAAAAAATAAATAATACACAATAATTTGTACATTGGTGGTAAATGTCAACATTCAAATAAAGATATGGCTATCACTTTATGGGTACTTGTTTAAATTATAGAGAGGTTATACCATATTTCTATATTGAAAGTGGACTTCCTAGACTCTCAAGTTCTCTAGTATCCTATTTTTCAAGCATATTCTTATTTCCCTTTGCAAGATTGTATACTATTTCCTCCATAAGAATTGATAACAACCCTTCTTTTTATGCGATGCAAATGACATATTTAAATCTATACATAAGGGAAAATGTATAAATACTTCATGGAAAAGTACACAAACACTATCTCTATTTGAAGAAATACATAAAAGAAATGCATTCTCTTGTTGAGTGAGGGACTAAGTTTTCAAGAAATAATGAACAAGTATTTTAAAAGAGATAATAACAAGACTACAATTATTGTGCTAAATTGGTGAAGTGTGTGATTTATTTTTATATGAATATAAGCATTTGAAGTGTTAAGAGTATCATTTCCATACAATCTTGGGATAACTCAAATTTTTTAATAAATAATCCCAAATGTAGTGGTGTTGGGAATGTTGAAGTCTTTTTTAAAATAATTTAATAGGAAAAATGGTCTTCTTAGAAAGGTTTCATGCATTATTCTTTGTTGAACTTGCTTACCCATGCATATTCACCATTTCAAAATGTACATTAGTGCATTTGGCATGCTTTTGAGTGGTTCATAATTTATGAACAAAGAATGTGCTATGCATCTTTTTTGTTGCCAAAATCTTATCTAAAGTGTTAAAAGGCATGAAGTATGGGTTTTCCCACCAATACATTCAATTTTATTTCTTTCTTTCTTTTCATAAATCTTGGATCCATTTTTGTTTTGTTTAAATAACCAAACAATTATCTCTTGTTGCTTGGTGGTTTATCTTCATGTTTTTTGTCTCTATTTTAGAATATTGGTTTGAGCTTTGATGTTGTTTATACTTTGGTGATGTAACTCCACCCATCCTTTTTTAGAGATGTGGTATATCATACTTCATTAAAAAAAAAATTAATTTTTTTTAAGGTACAATAGTAAGGGAAGTCTGTTGGATATTGTTGCTGCTAGGATATGTTGTTGTCATTGATGTCAACATATTCTTGTGTTTTGGTGTTTGCAATGAGTTGCTCTGGTTGGTGTATTTTTTTGATATGTTGAATCAACTAGAGATACTTCATTGCATATTGATTTCATGATGCTATGTGGTGATTTGATCGAGTTGAGGATTCTAGTATGAACAATGGTTTTTAGTGATTAGTGTTGCAGTGTTATTGTTAGAATAATCAATGGACAACTGAGAGGGAGGGGTGAATTAGTTGTCAATAGATTATGAAACTTTAAGCACTCAGAACCTTTTATCGGAATGCATAAACCAAATATCGGAAAAGCAGAAATATCAATTAAGCACAAATATAAATCAAAAAACATTTACCATGCATCCACAACACATAACACCAAGATTTGTACGTGGAAAACCTGGTAAAGGGAAAAAACATGGTGGGAAACACTACCCATAGTTAGATGATACTTATGCAGTAATTATGTGATTACAATAAGGGTCTTACACATGCAGGAAGGAACACTACCTAGAGTACACTGCTCATCACTAAGGAGCCTCACTGACTACAAGAAATATTTGGACTACAATCTGGAAAGAAGATTGAACTACAAGAATATCATCTCCTATGCCTGAGTATAGTTTTGGTTAAACTCAATACCGAAGGTCTTAAACCTCTTACACAAACCCAATTTGATCACCTATGATCAACCAAAACCTCTACATATAATTACAACTTTATTCACACACAGATAATCCCATAACCCCATAATTGTAACCATAACCATCTTATCCACAAAGAGATCTTACATCATATTTATACAAACCCTAGACCTAAACAATTAGGTCGGCCACCTAAAAGATAATACAATAAATCCATTAAATAAATCTATGATCCAATGATAACCCAAGTTATCCTAAGGCCAAAATAACATTATCCAATCAATAAATCCAATCCGTAATGCATTGGGAGCATCCACTAACACCTTACACAAACCGGTCCATAGCCCACAATAGCACCGAACCTAAAATAGGTTGACATAAGCCAAATGCAACACCACCAATCAACTAGAACATGAACATGATAACCATCAACATCCTGAGAACCTTCTAGAAGCCGCACCAACACCACTTGTCAAATCCATCAAAATATCTTTAACAAAGCTCTACTAGTAAAAACCCTTACTAGTAACCAAAAGGCTTACTAGAACACATGATAGCTTCTGCATCACCAAATCCTAAACCAACTAAATGTTACACACATCTGAACCACATGAATGATCGAACCAAACCATTTCCACCAATCTAAACATACTAGAGACTAATCTCTTGATCATCATCACAATCCAGCCATTCTACCAAAACTTGGTAGACAACCAAATAAGCTAGTGTTTACATTAATGACAAATGTCAATGCAACACATGATCAATTCCTTCATATTACCAACAATCTTCCCCTTTGGCATTGATGGCAACACTAGATGTGAAAAACATCCAAGTGCCCATAAATGCCAACCAAGTCTCCCCCAAAGAAAGACACCCAACAATCTCCCTCAAATGATATATCAATAAAGCTCTGAACCAATTATCTTTGTACCAATTAACCATCCATAGACCTGAACCAAACTCCCCCTATGGGATACAACCAATCTGAAATTTTGTTTCTCCTCCTTTAACTGATATCTTTGTTTTTCTCTATTGTTCACATGTATATATCTCCCCCTTTGACATCAATTACATAAATCTGACATAAACATCAAAGAAAATCCATAGATCCTCTGAACCACATAGTTGACTACTCCACCTAAGTAGTAGCACCATCTCATCAATCCATAATGAATAATATCTCTAATAATGCATACCGGTTTGATGTCAATCAACATAACTTAAGTCTCTACCGGACGGGTAGAGACCCCCAATATGTCTCTAAAGTACTCAAATGATTCCCTGGGAAAAGGTTTAGTGAAGATGTCTACAATTTTCTCTTTAGTGTGTTAGGTTCCGAAGACAACTGAGAGAGGGGGGGGGTGAATCAATTGTCTAATAAATTCAAACCAAAAACCAATTAACCAACTTAATGTTTAATACCGGTAAACCAGTTAAGTATGTCGGTAGACTATGTTAATAGTAAATTGTTATACCAGTAAAGATTAATGCATGAAACATAAACATAAAGTCATCCACAACACATAACACCAATATTTGTACGTGGAAACCCTATAAGGGGAAAAACCATGGTGGGAAACCTTACCCACAATTAGATGATACTACTACAAATAGTAAGTGTACATAAATGGGGTCTGCACATGCAGAAAGGCCAATAGCCTAGAGCTCACTGCTCAATCACAAAATGGGAGTCACACTGACTACAGTTGGATGGTTAAATCCAATAAGAATGTACTGCACAAAATAGCATCTCCATATGCTGGATTTAGTACTGGTGTAATGCTAATATGCTTATACAAAAACCTAACTTCACCTTCAAATGATGTCTTCGTGTATTCCTCTGCTTAATCTCGCATATATCTTCTCACAATTCTTTTTTGTATTCCACACTTGATCTTACAAATAAGATCTTACATTTATACCATACCCTAAGACCACTTTTAGTAGGTCGGCTCTACAAGATATTACAATAAAGACATTTTCATACAATATAATATCCAATGCAATAACCAATTAAACATGTAGGCTTAATGCATTTACAACAATAATAAATCATCTCCATAGCTTTCCATGTTGATCTGGAAAAGATAAACCTATCAGTGTAACCCTAGATAACCCTAGACCTATTTGCTGGTAAAAACAAATATACAAATATGAATATACCAATGATCAATCCTTCAAAACAAAGTGTCCACACAATGTCTTCAACATTACCAAGTGTCTTCCATATCATTCCAGGTACCGGTGAACATTATATCCTGTCAGTGAACCATATACCAGTAACTATGCAATAGTTACTTGCTTGTCGATGAATGTTGCTAGATCTCCAAAGTGCTTGTTTTTAGTAGGTGTTGACATCAATGAAAAAACCATACCAAAATACCAACAATCTCCCCCTTTGGCATTGATGGCAACACAAGATGGAAAACCCATCAAAGTGCCAAAACAGAAATGCCAAATACCAAAAACCAACAATCTCCCCCTGGGAGCAACATGAGTTTATCCAAAGATTTATTTTCAATACCAATCTCTCCTCAAAAGATAATGTGTTTTTCCATAGATATCTCTCCTTCTTTGACATCAAATGCCAAAGTTACAAAAATCAAATTCATACAAAATACCAACTACTCCCCTTGAGAAGTAGCTTCCTCATCAAAGATTGGAATAAAAGATTTGTCTTTTAATTTTGTCGGTTGATGACAATCATCAACTGTCTAAGTCTCTACCGGTGGTGGTATAACTCCAAGCTGATCTCTGAGATATTCAAAAGTCTCCTTAGGCAAAGGTTTTGTGAAAATATCTGCAAGTTGTTCTTTAGTATTCACATAAACCAGTTTTATCTCTTTTTCTTCAACTTTTTCCCTTAGAAATTTTAGTTTGATAGAAACATGTTTTGTTTTAGAATGTAATACCGGATTCTTAGATATATCAATTACTGCAGTGTTATCACAATATATAGTAATAGGTTCCTTGCATTTTACCTTTATGTCTTTCAACATTTGTTTAAGCCATAGTACCTATGTACAGTTAGTTGCTGCTGCAACATATTCTGATTCTGCTATTGATAAAGATGTACAACTCCATTTCTTACTCAACCAAGAAACTAACCTCTTTCCAAGAAAGAATGCTCCTCCAGTGGTTCTTTTTCTATCATCCACATCTCCTGCCCAATTTGCATCTGTGTATGCACATAGATCAAAATTTCCATCTCTAGGATACCATAATCCAAGATTTGTTGTGCCTTGTAAGTACCGGAAAATCCTTTTTACTACTGATTCATGATTTTCCCTAGGATTACTTTGAAATCTAGAAACAATACATACTGCATTCATAATATCAGGTCTGGATTGTGTCAAATACAGTAAACCTCCTACCATAGATTTGTATCTAGTTGGATTAACAGGTGTAGATTCATCCCTTTGAGATAATTTGTCATTTGTAGTCATAGGTGTGCTTACCAGTTTAGAGTTTTCCATCCCAAATTTATTTAGTAATTCTTTCAAGTACTTGGATTGACTCAAAAATATACCTTTTATCAGTCTGTGAAATCTGTAAACCTAAAAAGAATTTTATCTCTCCAATCATAGACATTTCAAATTCTTGCTGCATTTTAATAGAAAATTCCTTACATAATCCATCTTCTCCTCCAAAGATTATATCATCAACAAATACTTCAATAATCAAGATGTCATCATTAGTTACTTTGTAATATAAATTGCTATCTGCATTTCCTTTAGTAAAACCAATCTTTAAAAGATACTTATCCAACCTTGCATACCAAGCTCTTGGGGCTTGTTTCAATCCATATAGAGCTTTTCTTAACCTGCAAACCATATCATTGTCATCTGTCAAAGAAAATCCATCAAGTTGTTCAATATATACTTCCTCTTCAAAATCTCCATTCAAAAATACACATTTAATATCAATTTGATACACTTTGTAGTCCTTGTGAGCTGCAAAAGCCAAGAATAATCTAACTGCCTCAATTCTGGCTACCGGTGCAAAGGTTTCATTATAATCAACTCCTTCTTTCTGAGAATATCCCTTACACACTAGTCTTTCTTTATTTCTAACAACCTTACCATCTTCATTAAGTTTGTTTCTAAATACCCATTTGGTTCCAATTACATTTTTATCTTTAGGTTGGGGAGCTAATGTCGAGGTATAATTTTTCTCAATTTGTCCTAATTCTTCTTCCATAGCTTTAATCCAAAATTTATCTTCACATGCCTCATTGATAGATGATGGTTCAATTTGAGAAATAAGACATACCTCTTCATTTGCCAATCTTCCTCTTGTCATAACTCCTTTAATATTGTTTCCAATTATCTGATCTTCAAAATGATTCAATCTTACATACCAAGGTGTCTTAGTTTGCTGTTGTTCTTCAATTACTATGGAATCCTCTGATTGTACTGGGGTAACTGGATTTTCATTCTGTACTGGTGGATTCAATGTAGGTTCATTTGTCACAATTTCTATTGCCAGTTCAGAGTCTATATACCTTGAAGTTCCTCTGAATTGTTCATCAATCTTTACATTTGTACTCTCAACAATTTTCTACAATATCTTATTAAAGCATCTATATGCCTTGCTCTTGGATGAATAACCAAGAAATATTCCTTCATCACTTCTAGGATCAAATTTTCCAATATACTCATCTCTTCTAATATAACATTTACTTCCAAAAATTCTGAAATACTTAAGAGTAGGAGTATTACCAAACCATAGTTCATGAGGGGTCTTACCGGTTTCACCTTTGATGTGAACTTTGTTGAATGTATAGACAGCAATGCTAACTGCCTCTCTCCAATACACATGTGGTAGATTTGCTTCTGATAACATACTTCTTGCTGCATCCAAGATAGTTCTGTTTTTCCTTTCAACAACTCCATTCTGCTGTGGTGTCCGAGGTGCTGATAACTGTCTTTTGATTCCATTCATTTCACAAAATGTATTAAAGTCCTTAGATGTGAATTCTCCTCCTTGATCTGATCTTAAACATTTGATTTTCTTACTAGTTTCATTTTCAACCATTGCTTTGAACAGTTTGAACTCCCCAAGTGCTTTTGATTTTTCTCTAAGAAAAGTAACCCAACACATTCTAGAATAATCATCAATAATTAGCATGAAGTATCTATCACCTTGTAAGCTTTTAGTTCTAGCTGGACCACATAAATCAGTGTGAATTAAATCAAGAGCATTATTTGATTTTTCTGGAATACTTTTGAAACTAGCTCTAACTTGTTTTTCAAATTGACATTCCTTACAAATTGTGTTCTGAGGTTTCACAATTTTAGGTAGATCTCTAACTGCCTTAGAAGTACTGATTTTTACCATGCAATCAAATTTTACATGACATAGTCTCTTATGTCATAACCAACTTTCATCTATATGTGCAATTAAGCATGCCTTTTCACTATAATTCAAATGAAAGATATTACCTCTAGTTTGATTACCGGTTGCAATTTCCAAACCAGTTCTATTCATGATTTTGCATTTTCCATTTTTAAATTGTAACTGAAATCCTTTCTCAACTAATTGACCAACACTTAAAAGATTATGCTTTAATCCTTCAACATAGTAGACATTGTCAGTGTTATGCTTACCATCAAGAGATATTGAGCCCTTACCTTTGATTGAACAGGCTTTGTCATCTCCAAATCTTACTAAACCTCCATTGTATTCTTGAAAGTTCAAGAATTTACCTTTGTCTCCAGTCATGCGATGTGAGCATCCTGAGTCAATGATCCATTCATCCTTTACTTCAACTTTAGCTACTAGGGCTTGTTCTATCGATTGAGTAGTAGGTGCCAGTTGATCCTCTATTATAGCAACAAAAACTCATCCATTGTCTGTTGGATCCTCATCAGAATCATCAGTCAAATCTTCATCAGCAATGTAACAAGATTTGTCTTTATTCTTCTTAAATCTGTATCTATGATATTCAGGATTAGGCTTGTATGTTCTTCTAGCTTCTTCTCTTAGTCTAGCATGTCTATCAGGGCATCTCGAAGCCACATGACCAATCTTATTGCAGTTAAAACATTTAAAGGGTGCTTTACCTTCATACTTACTTCCAATTGGGCCTTTTGGCATTTTTCTTGCAAATAGTGCTTCAAGTTCTTCAAGCTCTTCATTCTCCTTCCTGGTTTCTTCAAGTTCTCTTGCATAAAAGGCTCTCCAGTCTGATTTGTCAAATGATGGAGCAGATGATGTTGATGCTTTAAAGGCCAAATCAGTTTTTATAGTAGCAACAGGACCAAATTCCTCAATTTCAAAGGTTGAAAGTTTTCTAAACAATGTATCCCTAGTTACTGATGTATTAAGCATTGTTCTCAACTCATTTATAGTAGTAACCTTCATTTTATATGCCGGTGGCAAACCTCTTAAGATTTTTGAAACAATTTCATCCTCACTCAGAGTTCCTCCACAACATTTAATACCCAAAACAATTTCATTTACTCTTTCCATAAAAGCAGAAATCCTTTCATCTTCTTCCATTTTCATATGTTCATACCTGACTCGGAAGCTTTCAATTTTTGCAATCTTGACTATGGAATCTCCTTCATTCAATGTTTCCAAATGATCCCAAATAGCTTTAGCAGTAGACCTATCTGATAATCCCATGATTTGTTGATTTGATAATGCGCTCAAAAGTGCTTCTCTTGCTTTGCAATCATTCTCTTCATCTTTAGCTAAGGTAGTTGGAGCAGTCTGACCAGCTACAACAATAGTATAACCATTCTTTGTAACTTCCCATATGTCTTTACCGATGTAATTCAGATGTGTCTCCATCCTGATCTTCCATATCCCATAGTTGGTTCCATCAAGTTCAAGACTGTCCTTCCTGAAGTAATTAGTAGACATTGGATCTCCTCAAGTTGTTAAACTTCTGCAAAAGAGGACTAAGCTCTGATACCAATTGTTAGGTCCTGGAGACAACTGAGAGAGGGGGGGTTGAATCAGTTGTCTAATAAATTCAAACCAAAAACCAATTAACCAACTTAATGTTTAATACCGGTAAACCAGTTAAGTATGCCGGTAGACTGTGTTAATAGTAAATTGTTATACCGATAAAGATTAATGCATGAAACATAAACATAAAGTCATCCACAACACATAACACCAATATTTGTACGTGGAAACCCTGTAAGGGGAAAAACCATGGTGGGAAACCTTATCCACAATCAGATGATACTACTGCAGATAGTAAGTGTACATAAATGGGGTCTGCACATGTAGAAAGGCCAACAACCTAGAGCTCACTGCTCAATCACAAAATGGGAGTCACACTGACTACAGTTGGATGGTTAAATCCAATAAGAATGTACTGCACAAAATAGCATCTCCATATGCTGGATTCAGTACTGGTGTAATGTTGCTATGCTTATACAAAAACCTAACTTCACCTTCAAATGATGTCTTCATGTATTCCTCTTCTTAATCTTGCATATATCTTCTCACAATTCTTTTTCGCATTCCACACTTGATCTTACAAATAAGATCTTACATTTATACCATACCCTAAGACCAATTTTAGTAGGTCGGCTCTACAAGATATTACAATAAAGAAATTTTCATACAATATAATATCCAATGTAATAACAGATTAAACATGTCGGCTTAATGCATTTACAACAATAATAAATCATCTCCATAGTGTGCCATGCTGATCTAGAAAAGATAAACCTATTGGTGTAACCCTAGATAACCCTGGACCTATTTGTCGGTAAAAGAAAATATGCAAATATGAATATACCAATGATCAATCCTTCAAAACAAAGTGTCCACACAATGTCTTCAACATTACCAAGTGTCTTCCATATCATTCTAGGTACTGGTGAACATTATATCCTATCGGTGAACCGTATACCAGTAACTATGCAATAGTTACTTGCTTGCCGATGAATGTTGCTGGATCTCCAAAGTGCTTGTTTTCAGTAGGTGTTGACATCAATGACAAAACCATACCAAAATACCAACATAGTGTTCACATTAAACAATCTAACTTCCTTTGCTTCTACCTTTCCTTCAAAAAGTTATACTTGATTGATATGTGCTTTCTCTTTGAATGAAATATTGGATTCATTGATATGTCAATAGTAGCAGAGTTATCATAGTGAATAACCATTGGTTCATCACAGTCTATCCTTATGTCTTTCAACATTTGCTTCATCCATAGAATTTGTATACATTTAGTAGCAGCAACAACATACTCAGCTTTAGTAGTAGATAAAGAAGTACATAAATGTTTCTTGTTGATCAATGAAACAAGTTTTTTTCCAAGAAAGAAATCTCCACCAGATGTTCTTTTCTGGCCATCTATATCTCCAGCTCAATCTACATTTGTATATGCACATAGTGTAAAGTCATCATCTTTAGGATACCATAAACCATATTCAGTTGTTCCCTGTAAATATCTTAAAATCCTTTTCACTACACTATCATGATTCTCTCATGGATCACTCTGATATCTTGATATAATACAAACTGCATTCATTATATATGGTCTAGTCTGAGTCAAATATAACAAACCTCCAATCATATATTTGTACCTTGTATGAATACCAACCCATTTAGAATTTTCTATACTAAATCTCTTCAACAACTCTCTAGCATACTTAGTTTGATAGATGAAAATACCTTTATCAGTCTAAGTAATCTACAAACCTAAGAAAAATCTCATTTATCCAATCATAGACATCTCAAATTTATTCTTAATATTACCATAGAATTCCATACATAACTTTTCCTCACCTCCAAAAATTATATCATCAACAAAGACCTCAATAATCAATATGTCATCATTAGTGATCTTATAATACAAGTTACTGTCAGCATTACCTTTAATGAAACCAAGCTTCAAAAGATATTTATCCAATCTGGCATACCAAGCTCTAGGGGCTTGCTTCAATCCATATAAAGCTTTCCTCAATCTTCAAACCATGTTTTTGTCATCTGAAAGTGAAAATCCATTAGGCTGCTCAATGTAGACTTCCTCTTCAAGATCTCCATTTAGAAATGCACACTTAACATCCATCTGATAAACCTTGTAGTTCTTAGGGGCAGCATAAGCAAGAAATAATCTCACAACTTCAATCCTTGCTACCGGAGAAAAATTTTCATCATAATAATAAATTCCTTCCTTCTGATAATATCCTTTTTATACCAATCTAGCCTTGTATTTCACAACTTGTCCATCTTCATTCAATTTATTCCTATAAACCCATTTAGTTCCAATAAAATTCTTATTTATAGGTCAGAGAGCTAAAGTCCATGTGTTGTTCTTTTCTATCCGTTCTAATTCCTCTTCCATAGCTTTCATGCAACATTCATCCTTACATGCCTCAACCACTGATGTTCATTCAATTTGAAAAATTAAGTATACCTCTTCAGCTGTCAACCTTCTTCTTGTCATCACTCCTTTTCTCTTGTCTCCAATGATCTGATCTTCTAAATGATTCAACCTTACATACTTGGGAGTCTTCTAACTTTTTGTTTTTCTACTCTGATCTTCAGTTACTATTGATTTTTTTGATATTTCCAGGGTAACTGGTTCAACATTTTGTTCCAGTACAGGCTTTACTAGATCACTTATGATCATTTCCACTTTTGGTTCTCTGTCATAAGTTCTAATTTGACCTTTTTACTACTCATCCACCTTGACATTAATGCTCTCCACAACTCTCTATAATCTTGTGTTATAGTATCTATATGCTTTGCTTTCAGTTGAATAACCAAGAAATATCCCTTCATCACATTTAGGATCAAAATTTCCAATTGAATCATCTCTTTTGATATAGCATTTACTACCAAAGATTTTGAAGTACTTAACTATAGGTGTATGACCAAACCATAACTCATAAGGTGTCTTACTAGTATCTCCTTTCATGTGAACTTCATTGAATGTGTATACTACCATGCTCATAGCTTCTCTCCAATAGATATGAGGAAAATTGGCTTCCATCATCATAGTTCTAGCTGCATCCAAGATGGTTTTGTTCTTTCTTTCTACAACAACATTTGTTGACGTGTCTGGGGTATAGACAATTGTCTCCTTATGACATGTTTCTCAAAATAACTGTTGAATTCATCGGATGTGAATTCACCACCTTGATCTGATCTTAATCATTTGATCTTCATCCCTATCTCTGTCTCAACCATAGCTTTAAAGATCTTGAACTTTTCAAAGGCTTCAGATTTCTCCCTTAGAAAAGTGACCCACATTATTCTAGAATAATCATCAATGATTAGCATGAAATATATATCACCCTAAAAGCTTCTTGTTCTAGCAAGAACACAACTAATCAGTATAAATAAGATCGTGAATATCATTATATTTGTCTTGTATACTCTTAAAAGAAGTTCTGACTTGCTTACCCATTTGACATTCCTTACATACTAGATTATGAGGCTTCACAATCTTAGGTATATCTCTAACTGCCTTAGTTGAACTGATCTTTACAATGCAATCAAAATTAACATGACACAACCTCTTATGCCATAGTGAACTTTCATCAATATGTGTAATCAAACATGTCTTCTCACTGAAGTTCAAATGAAAGTTGTTACCTCTAGTCTGAGTACCGGTTGCAATCTCCAATCCAAATTTGTTGATGATTTTGCATTTTCCATCTTTAAACTGTAATTGAAATCCCTTATCCACCAATTGTCCTACACTCAAAAGATTATGCCTTAAACCTTCTACATAATATACATTATTAGTGTTATACTTACCATCCAATGATATAGTTCCTCTTCCTTTGATCATGCATGCTTTGTCATCTCCAAATCTAACCAGACCTCCATCAAATTCTTGCAAAGATAGAAACTTCCTTTTATCTCTAGTCATGTGATGTGAACATCCACTGTCTATCACCCATTCATCCTTGTCTTCAACTTTAGCCACAAGGGCCTTCTCTTCATTTTGAATGACAAGTTCCAAAACATTTTCCTTGATAGCTATGAATACCCATTCCTTTCCATTGTCAGATCCAGTAGCTGAATCTTTTATCAGTTCTTCATCAGATTCATCAGTCACACCTTCCTCATCAGCATAATAGCATGATTTGTCTTTTTTCCTCCTGTACTTATGCTTGTTATGATATTCAGGGTTAGGCTTAAAATATCATCTACTTTTTCTTCAAATATTGAATTCCTTTCAGGACATCTAGATGCAAAATGACCTATCTTATTGCATGCAAAACATTTGAAAGGTGATTTTCCTTCATAATTACTTCCTACTGGACCTTTAGGTACCCTTCTAGAAAATAAGGCTTCAAGTTGCTCAAGTTCTTCATCTTCTTTCTTCATATCCTCTAGCTCCTTTGCATATAATGTTTTCCAATATTTCTTCCCAATTGATGATGTAGATGCCTTGAAAGAAGATTTTGTCTTTGCAGTTCCTTAAGGACCAAATTCTTCAAGCTCAAAAGCAGATATCTTTCCAACCAAAATGTCCCTATTGACAGAAGAGTTAGGCATTGTTCTCAGCTCATTAATAGTAGTAGTCTTCATTTTGTATGCCAGTGGAAAAACTCTCAGTACTTTAGAAACAATCTCATCTTCGCTCAAAGATCCACCACAACATTGAATTCCCAAGATAATTTCATTGACTCTTTCCATAAAAGCAATGGTTCTTTCATCTTCCTCCATTCTCAAGTTCTCATATCTTATCTGGTAACCATAAAGTTTAGTGATGTTAATAGTAGGGTCACCTTCATTAAGAGTCTCCAACTTATCCCATATAGCTTTTGTAGATGATTTTGTTAGGATTCCAGAAGATACTGAGGGGGGGGTGAATCAGTAGCTAACTGGTTAATGGATTTTCTGAACTTATTAAACAAATTACATTCCAAAACAGTGTACCGGTAAACTAGAATTAATGCAATAAATAAGAACAGTAAACACAACATAGAAAGCACACCATAACACAATATTTTTGGCAAGGAAATCCAGTGTGGGAAAAACCTCGGTGGGATTTGTGATCCACAATATTCACTCACTAGCTAGTAAGTGAATATTACTTACAAAATGTGATTCTTGCACATGCAGGAAGGCTCACTGCCTAGAGCTCATTGCTCAAATACAAAGGAAGTCTCACTAACTTACAAAAGTGGATTATAGAAATCCAAAGTAATGTACTATTACAAAAAGAATTTGCTATGCCAGATTCAGTACCGGTTTAAGCTCTTGAATTAATCATAAACCTTACATTAATATTCGCTCCTCATATCCATGTGTTATCCTTCTTCATACATCTTACAAAATAATCCTATAAGATCTCATACTTATATGAGTATTATTTACAATATGCCATGTCGGCTTACAAAGAGATATTACAATTAAATACATTAAGCAATAAACAAAATCTTGCCGGCTAGGGTGTCGGTAATCAATCTTTTCGCTGTCGGTAAACTGTCTGCCAGTGTAGGATCTATCGGTGCCTACCAGTACCATAGGATTGTAAGGTTGACATCAATGACAATACCTTCAATCACCTACAATTTCTCATTGGAGTGTGCATTTTCCAACAATCTCCCCCTTTGGCATTGATGGCAACACTCATGAGAAAAAGCGAAAAAGTGTATCCAAAAAGTGTTGTCCAAAAATCTTACCAAAACTGTGTGCTCCAAAATTTTATGCTCCAAAACTATGTGCTCCCTCTAAGGAGATGATCTCTTCATCTTACTACTCCTTACTCCTTTTTCTCATCCTCTACTACTCCCCCTTTGGCATCAATGACAAAGGTTGTCATTCAATGCCAATTGAGTGTAGTTCTGATCTGGATCCCTGTAACCGATGGGTTACAATCTAATAAAGATCTGCTAATGCAAAATTTAGGTTGTTATAGAATCTCTCACTGTCATTTAATGTTGCTTTAGTCCTTTGGATGGTACCGGTGAGTATGTGCATTTTCTCTTCCGGTGTCTTAAGTCTTGGAACAAGAGCCTCTGAAATTTCTTTCCTCAAAGAGATGAGGATGACAAGTTTAGGACCTAGTCTACATTTCAGTTCCTTTGCCTTAAAATTTATTCTATCCTTATCTTTTTCAAATTTTTCAATTTTCTCTTCAAATCCTACAATTTCCTATTCTACTACCGATATGGAGTCTGATGAACCTATTAGATTATCAACAATATCATTGATTTCCTTTTGTGCTCTATTGATCTCTTTATCTATATCCTCTGTCAAAAAATTTCTCTTGCATGAATCTCTGTACAATTTCTTGAAGTCCAAAATTGTCTTTCCTAGTGCCGGTAATAATGTATCAATATGTTCCTTACTCTTCTTTACTGTTTCCTCAAAGAATTTTTCTTTCTCTTTACTCATTTTCTCTCTTAAAATCACCTCATTGATCTAATCAATTGTTAGTAGATTGCCGATTATGTACTTAGACAATGTGTCTAATTGGCTTAAAGAATCTTTATTTTCTATATTACACTTGGGTGCAATCATCTTCAAAATTGGTACGGTGTCATCAATTGCCTTGTATGCAAGTGCATTGCAATCAGTTATTTTCTCAATTGAATCAAGCAATACCTCTGTTACATTGGTTGGCCTGAATTCTATCAGTGAAGAACCAAATGATTCACCAACTACTTTAACAATCTATAATTCATCGGTGTGAGGAACCTCTTTGCTTGTGGTGACCTCTAGTAGGTCAGTTTGAGTCTGCATTTATGCAAGCAATGGTTTTGGTTTCTCATCGGATGCCAGTGGCATAGTCTTTGTCTGAACCTTTACCTCATCCTTCTTCTCTTCTGATTTCTTAGTGTGTACCTCTGTCTATTTCTCAAAGCTTTCCACTGCCAGTTTTTTTTATTATGACTCTGTGTTATCTACCAATTTCTCTGTGTTTACCTCTGAATTGTCTACTGCCGGTATCTCAACAAATTTTTCAATGTCATCAGTTGTCGGTTGCTCAGTAGATACATTAGTATGTACACTAGTGGTATCTGCCTTTCCAGTATCTCGGGGATCAATTGGTTGTTCAGTGTGAGTTTCAATCCCAATCTCAATGTTTCCAACTATGTCCTCAACATTTGTCTCAACTATAATGTTTTTTGTCAGTGGCTCAGTTGCCACATCTCTCTTCTTAGTTGTTTCTTTATCAACTAAAATTTTGACTTCCTATGTGTCGATGTTCATTGTATACAACACCTCCGAATCAAGATTTGTGTCCTCATGTGTTGTCTCCATACTCTCTGTTGTCGGTGGTGTATCAACATTTACAACATTTATAACTGGTGGAGTATCAAAAGGAGGTAGGGGCAAGTTATCTGTTACCTTTATGCTCAGAGGACCATCTACCTTTCCTTTACCCTTATCCTTATCCTTTTGGTAGACTTTGAAAGTCTTGGGTCTTTTAAGCTCTTATTGTTTTTCCTTCTCAATAAAGAATATATCCCACTTGTCTACAATTTCTTCTGATATCTCATTAACTCTGCCTGCCATTAATGCTACATGCCGATGACCAGTTGAAAATACAGTCCAGTTAGCCTCACTTATCAATTCATCAATTTCTTCTATTGAATTCACTGGGTGAACTACAAGTAGTTTCTCTACCTTCATCTTTTTATCTAGTTGTACAATTGCTACTCTTCTTGCTTCTAACCTTCTATACAAGTCATTGGGTAAATCATCTACAACCTCAATCATAAATTTCTTGTAAATATCTAAGTGTAGGATAACACTATTTTCTATACTTTCTTTTTCCTCATTGTTAAAAGTATCATACAACTTGCTAATGTTTGATAAGTTACCATGTTCAGTTATCTCATGTAGAAGATTGTCAAGTGGAGGAACAACTTGTTTTTCTTTCTTCTTTCTTGGAGTCATCTTCTTTGTCGGAGGTCTAACTGCCTGTTGTTTCTGTCTTGTTCTCTTGGGTGCAGGAGAGGGTACCGGTGAGGGTTTTCTTTTTCTTTCTACCCTTTTAAACTATCCGTATTTCACTGTCAGAGGAGGTAGCAACCGGTGAAAGATGTGCTTCTGGTTGTAATCCTTCCAAGTCACTCTCCTTAATACCAGTTTTATTCAATATATCTTGCTTAAGTACTTTTGCCTGCCTTGTTCCTTTTCTAACTTTCTATTCAGTTTTCTTTATTCTTTTTTGTGATTGGATTTTGCCTTCAATTGTTTCCGCATTTCCAAATACTTTTTATGTTGGTTCTTTAGGGGCTTCTAGAAGGAATTTTGCATAAGTTTTAAATATGTTCTCATCTGCCTCATATCCCATCTCTATGACACAAACTGTCCTTGGGATTACTACCTCCATCCAGATCTCATCTTTCTTTATTACAAAGCATATTTCCTTTTTATATTTATCAACTATAGCTTGTTATAGCCTTATCCTGGTTTTCATCCTAGCCTTTAATGCTTGAAAATGTTCATTTATGTTCTTCTCTCTGTCATCTCCCATGTTGTTTAGAATGTTCAAAAGTTGTTTTCCTACCAGTATGTCAAACCCAAAATCCTTTCTACCTATATCGGGAACTTCCTTGGTAATATATAGCAATAAGCATACAAGTAAGTTGTCAAATCTAAATGTACCTTTCTTGTCACCTTTGATTTTCTTCAGATTGTCTATTAGTTCATCCTTTAACCATTCACATATGTTAATATTTGCATTGTTGTTTACCATGTCATAGGCACTTTTGATACATAAGCTAGAAACAGAGTTTAATATGTTGGCATGAGTAGCCTTGTATCCAAGAATCATGCTAATAAATTTTACATTGATATCCTTTACATCATTGACTCTCAAGGATCTCTTGTCATAGGTTGCACCGGTTAGGGTCATTACAGTGTCATTTGGAACCTTTTTAGTCTTATCAGGCTTGCTACCGGTGGAAGGTAAGCCTATCACTGCCCCAACTGCTTCTTTTGTTACCTTGTGAATGGAATCCAACCAAAAGAACTCCCCATGTACTCTACTTAACACAATCCTTATAACATCCTTGGGAAAATAAGGAATACTAAGAATCTCCACAAAACCTAGGGTTTCAACTATCTTATGTTTCAGTTTCACATTTCCATTAACATCACAAATTACTATTCTATACATGTTCATTATCTCTTCAGGTCCTAGTTCTTCAATATGACAATGTATGTAAATTCTAGGATCCTCAACATATACAACTCCTTTGGGTATTTTTGAAAATGCTCCTAGGGTATCATCTTTCTTCGCAATTTTGGGTATGATCTTGAATATGGGTCTAGGGCACTTAATAACTTCAATTACATTAGGGTTTGCAATGAATTTAGGTGCAAAGGAGGAAGCCATTGTATAAATACCTTAATCTACCTTCAGTTATGAATGCTTGGATGATTTGCTTCACTTCTCGTTGTGGATGCCTTCACTCAGGATTTTTGTGCTCTAAGGAAGTTTCAATGCTCGGTGAATGAAAAAGAGCCAAAAACACTTGCTTTATAATGTCATTTCCTTCAACTACCACATTTAATGCATGTCGGTTAAGTGAAACTTAACACATCTACCAGTAAAGAAGTAATTCAACTTCTTACCATCAACCGAGGGTAAATTAGCATGTTTTTCAATTTGTTTCCATACCCCCAAAAGGTTTCTTTTTAGTTAAATGATTAATCTCCTGCCGGTGGAGTGATACTTTGTTCTACTGGTGAAGGAATAACTTCATTAATATTCTGATCTAACTTTCTAATCCATTGTTTTGAAAATTATTGCTTTACCTCTTCAACCTTCTCTTTACCTGTCAAACTGGGTCCTTTGTTATTTGTCGGTGATGCCTTGCCTCTACAAAATTTTGCAATATGTCCTATCTTGTTACAAGCATAACAAGTCACATTGTTTTTCTGAATAGCTTTTCCATATCCTATGTCGGTATGTGTTCTGCATTGATTAGATAAAGTGTCCAAATCTTCCAAAAACATAACAACTTACATTCATTCTGCAATTTTCTAAGTTGTGACCAATTTTGTTGCATTTAGAACATTGACCAGTGGGTGCATTAGTGTTCTGATAGTTTCTAGATCTACATTGATTTGCTCTATGCCCATACTTGTTACAGTTAAAGTATTTCCCATTGAATTTGTAAGCATTAGGTTGTCTTATTGGTTTACAGTGATCATGATTGTTTGCAGTACCGGAGCTTTCACCAACTTCAAAGCCAAGGCAATTTGTATCTCCATTAGGTTTCTAATTCTTTAGCATGTTATCAAGTTCCTCTGAACTTTTCTTAAATTTGTCTTTGTGTTGATTTGCAGCAACCAACTCATTTTCCAAGATTCCCTTCTGTCTCATGAGTTCAGTTCTATCATTTTGTGTATGCATCAAATCTGTCTTCAACATATCAATTTCATGACTAAGTCTTGTGTTTTCATTTCCAACATCATTTAGTATTCTAACCAAGTCATCTTCATTCTTCTTTCTGTCTTCAATGTCTTTACAAAACCTCATAGTCATATCTTGCATCTCATTCTTCATTGTACTGTTTTCCTGTCTTAGTTTGTTCACAAGGTCATTAATAGTTTCTTTTTCACCATCATCACTCTACATCTTCTCAGAAAGTTCTCTTCTTTTGTTCCTAGCAATAGTGAGATTTTATTGAAGTCCTTGAATGATTTCCTATGCAGTCTTCAGATCATCTTCAAGTTTCATATTCTTCAACTTTTCTGCATCATAATCTGAAAGAGTTGTTTCGAATTGCTTTCTCGAGTTTTCCATCTCTACCAGTGTCGGAATCTTCCTCAAGTTGTTAGGATTTTGAAAATAGAGGACCAGGCTATGATACCAATTGTTAGGATTCCCAAAGATACTAAGAGGGGGGGGGGTGAATCAATATCTAATTGGTTAATGGATTTTCTGAACTTATTAAACAAATTGCATTCCAAAACAATGTATCGGTAAACCAGAATTAATGCAGTAAATAAGAACAGTAAACACAACATAGAAAGCACACCATAACACAATATTTTTGGTGAGGAAACCCGGTGTGGGAAAAACCTCAGTGGGATTTGTGACCCACAATATTTGCTCACTAGCCAATAAGTGAATATTACTTACAAAATGTGGTGCCTGCATAAGCAGGAAGGCTCACTGCTCAAATACAAAGGAAGTCTCACTGACTTACAAAAGTGGATTATAGAAATCCAAAGTAATGTACTACTACAAAAAGCATCTGCTATGCCAGATTCAGTACCGGTTTAAGCTCTTGCAATAATCATAAACCTTACATTAATATTCGTTCCTCATATCCATGTCCTATCCTTCTTCATACATCTTACAAAATGATCCTATAAGATCTCATACTTATATGAGTCTTATTTACAATATGCCATGTCGGCTTACAAAAAGATATTACAATTAAATACATTAAACAATAAACAAAATCTTGTCGGCTAGGGTGCCGGTAATCAATCTTTTCGTTGCCAGTGAATTGTCTGCCGGTGTAGGATCTATCGGTGCTGGTGCCTGTCGGTGCCATAGGATTGTAAGGTTCACATCAATAATAATACCTTCAATCACCTACAATTTCTCATTGGAGTGTGCATTTGCCAACAGATTTGTCCATTAATCCCATTATTTACTGATCTGTAAGGACACTAAAAAGGGCTTCTCTATATCTTTAGTCATTTTCAATGTTATCCAAGTCTATTGGTGTGAGATTGCTAGATATCGGATCATGAGAAATATAGCCTTTCTTAGTGATCTCCCAAATCTCTTTGCCAAGACATCTTAGATATGTCTCCATCTGAAGCTTCCACACTTTGTAATTTGTTCCATCAAGCCTAGGGTTGTCCTTCTGGTAAACACTTGAAGTTGAGCTATTAGTTGCCATAGGATCTTCCTCAAGCAGTTAAGCTTCAGCAGAGAGGACCAAGCTCTAATAACAATTGTTAGAATAACCGGTGGATAACTAAGAGGGGGGGTGAATCAGTTTTCAATAGATTATGAAACTTTAAGCACTTAAAACCTTTTACCAGAATAGTAGAATATCAATTAGGCACAAATATAAATCAAAAAACATTTACCATGCATCCACAAGACATAAGACCAACATTTGTACTGGAAAACCTAGTAAAGGGAAAAACCATGGTGGGAAACCCTACCCACAGTCAAATGATATTTCTGCAGTAAGTATGTGATTACAATAAGTGGCTTGCACATGCAGGAAGGCACACTGCCTAGAGCACATTGGTCATCACTAAGGAGCCTCACTAACTACAAGAAATCTTTGGACTACAATCTGAAAAGAAGATTGAACTGCAAGAATATTATCTCCTATGTCTGAGTACAGTTTCGGTTAAGCTCAATACCGGAGGTCTTAAACCTCTTACACAAACCCAATTTCATAACCTATGATTGACCAAAATCTCTGCATATGATTACAACTTTATTTGCACACAGATAATCCAATAACCCCATAACTGTAACCATAACCATCTCATCTACAAAGAGACCTTACATCATATTTATACAAACCCTTGACCTAAACAATTAGGTCGACCACCTAAAAGATAATACAATTAATCCATTACATAAATCTGCAATCCAATGATAACCCAAGTCGGCTTGAGGGTGAAACAACATTATCCAATCAATAAATTGAACTGGTAACACATTAGGAGCATCCACCAATATGTTACACAAACCGGTCCATAACCCAGAATAGCACTAGACCTAAAATAGGTCACCATAAGCCAAATGCAACACCACCAATCAACTAGAACATGAACATGATAACTATTAGTATCCTGAGAACATTCTAGAAGCTGCACCAACACCACTTATCAAATCTATCAAAAGATCTTCAACAAAGCTCAATCGGTAAAAACCCTTAGCGGTAACCAAAAGGCTTACTAAAACATATGATAGCTTCCGCATCACCAAATCCTGAACCAACTGAATGTGACACACATCTAAACCACATGAATGATCAAACCAAAATATCTCCACCAATCTCCTGAACATCATCACAATCCAACCATTCTACCGAAACCTGGTAGACAACCAAATAAGCTAGTGTTGACATCAATGACAAACATCAATGCAACATATAATTAATTCCTTCATATTGCCAACAGTTATGGTGTTTGATTCATTGTGCTCTGGAATGATTATATCTTGTGTTGTGGATTTGGGAGAATTTTTTGGATTTTCATGTGTATCTTCAATTCAGATGGTTCATGATTTGGTGATCCGCAAGTTATCTTTCTTGTCCGAGTTGTTGTTGTTGAGTGTTCTTGAGTATTAGCATGTTGATCGATGAAGATTTGATTAAGTGGTGTTGGTGTAGCTCTTGCAGATGGTTATAATGTTCTTGTTGGTGTTTCCTAATCATTTCCTATTTGTTTTGGTGGTCCACATTGATCATTGTGTGCGTTATTGAAGATCTTATGGGTCTGGTGATATTTTTTCGTGTTATATGCAATATTTTTGGTGGTGTAGCATGTTGCAGTTAATCTTGGTGAGATTTTTGGTGGTGTTGCATGTTTGGTGGAGTTGATTAGGGTCCATGCTATTTTGTCTTTGTATTTTATTGGTCCATTGGTTAATTTATGTATAATATGATGTAATTTTGTAATTAGGTGTTAAGGATTGAGCTAACCTTGTAGTCAAGGTTGATGATTTGTATAAATAGGTGTTGTATTCATGTAATTTGGGTATGGGTGTTATGTATACATCATCAAAGAGTGGTTTATGTTTGAATAAAAAAAATTATCTTTCGATGTGAATTATTAAGGAGAGAGTGTTGTGGGCCAGAAAAATTATGCTTAACTGGAACTGTCATCAAGAATTTGGAGATGTTATTCTTTTAGTTCATCCTAACCAAATTGGAGTCTGAATATTATTGTAAGGTAGTGGACCTTCCCTGAGGGTTATATCTTTTTGGGTCATAAAATTTTGAGTAGTGAGCTCTAGGAAGTGTTCCTAAATGCATGTGCATACCCCATTGTAATATTTGCATATACTACTACAAAGTATCATCTTATTGTGGGTAGGTTCTCACCATGGTTTTTCCCTTAACTGGGTTTTCCATGTCAAAAATCTTGGTGTTATGTGTGTTGTTGTTATTGTGTTTATCTTTATTCTTGCTGCAGTTGACCAGATCTAAGACTGTGCTTAAATTGTTTAATCTGGTGAAATCTGATTCACCCCCCCTCTCAGTTTCCTTCATTATTGTTGCCAACAATTGATATGAAAGCTAGATCCTTTGGAAGAAGCTTGACTGCTAGAGAAGATCTGGGATGGAAACCTATGTGCTCAAGAAAGAGAGTTTGAGATTTGATGGAAACAATTACACTGTATGGAAGGATCGTATGGAGTGTCATTTGAAGTGTCTTGGAGAAGATTATTGGAAGATTATAAAGAATGCATATATTGTTCCTCAGAATGGTTTGGTTACTAATGTTGAGATCAAGGATGTTGAACATAACATAAGAGATAAGGAAGCATTTTTGAGTGCCTTAATTGATTCAGGGATGACTAATGTGATGGGACTTCAAACTACACATGAGGTCTAGGAGAAGTTAGAGACCTTGTATGAAGGAGATAAACATGTCAAAGTTACTAAGTTATAGGGTTTGAAAGGAAAGTATGAAATGCTAAAGATGGGAGATGATGAGAACATATAAACCTTTATGGATAAAGTGAATGAACTTGTTATGAACATCAAATGTGTCAGTGGAACTCTTGAGGAAGATGAGATTATTGCTAAAGTGTTGAGATCCTTGCATCCTGCTTACAAATATAAAGTTGTTTCTATTGATGAGATCTGGACTATGACTACTCTGACAAGAGACATGTTGGTTGGTAAGATTGTTACTTTTGAGTTGAGTGAATTTAGAGAATCATATGGTAAATCTGAGACTACATTTAAAGTCTCTGTATCTGGGAAGAAGAAGTATGATCCAGGAAAGAGTTCATCTACAATTTCAAGATATGAAAGAGAAATGAGAGAGATTGAAGAATGGGAAAAAGAGTTGGATGATATTGAAGCACTTATTTCTTAGACATTGCCTAAGGGAGCCAGTAAGTATGATGGAAATTTTCCTTTGAGATCTTTCTCTTGTAATAAGATAGGACATTTTGCTTCTAGGTGTCTTGAAAGAGTGTCAAGATATGATAAGCATGATAAATTTGATAAGAATGATAGATATGAGAGACATGATAAGTATCATAAGCCCTATAAGCCTAACTGAAAGTACAAATATTAGAAGAAATGTTATTATGCTACTAATGAAGGTGTGATAGATGAAGAATTAGTGAATTCGGAAGATAAATTTGTATTTATTGCTATCAAGGAAGATGATCTAGTACTAGTGAATTCTACAAGCTGCATTGTTGAGGAGAAATCTTTGGCTATTAAGATTGAAGAGAAAGATGAATGGGTAATTGAAAGTGATTTTTTACATCATATGATAGGTGATAAAAGTAAATTTATGAATATCTAGAAGTATGGTGGTGGTATATTAAGATTTGGAGATGATAAAGCTTGTGTGATTTGTGGTAGAGGTTCCATATCTTTTGATGGTAAGCATAATACCGATGATGTCTTATATGTTGAAGGTTTGAAGCATAATATTTTGAGTGTTGGACAGATGATTGATAAGGGTAATGATTTGCAATTCAAGAATGGTAAATGCAAGATTTTGAATGCCTCTAGTATACAAATTGCATCAGGGACTAAGAGTAAAGGTGATATCTTTCACTTGAATGCCCATGAGAAAATTTGTTTGATTGCTCAAATAGATGAAAGTTGGTTGTGGCATAGAAGGATGTGTCATGTTAATTTTAACTGCATGATCAAGATAAGTTCTACTAAAGCTATTAGAGATTTTCCTAAAATTATTAAACCTTCTAATCCAATATATAAAGAATATCAGTTGGGAAAGCAAACAATAATTTCATTTAAGAGTAAGAAGTATACATCTAATGAATTATTAGATCTTGTGCATACTGATTTGTATGGTCCTACAAGAGTGAGAAGTATGTAGGGTGACAAATATTTCATGCTATTGATTGATGACTACTCTAAAATGATGTGAAAGTTACCTTTTCAAGGGAGAAATCAGAAGCACTGGAGAAATTCAAGATATTGAAAGCTAAGGTGGAGACTAAGATATGATTGAAGATGAAATGTCTTTGATCTCACAGAGGAGGTGAATTCAGATCTAGTGAGTTCAATTCATTTTGTGAAATGAATGGAAATAGAAGACAGTTATCTGCTCCTAGAACCCCAAAACATAATGGAGTTGTTGAAAGGAAGAACAGAACTATTTTGGATGTTGCTAGAACTATGTTGACTGAAGGAGATATTGCAAAGACCTTTTGGAGAGAATTTGTTAGCACTGTTGTTTACACATTCAACTGGGTGCATATAAAGGGTGATTTTAGTAAGACTCCTTATGAGTTATGGTTTGGTCGTGTTCCTACAGTTAGATATTTCATAGTTTTTGGAAGCAAATGTTATATCAAAAGGGATGAGGATTTAGGAAAGTTTGATACAAGATGTGATGAAGGAATCTTCTCAGGTTATTCTACTAAGAGAAAGGCCTACCGGTGTCACAATAAGAGGTTGAAGAAGATAGTGGAAAGTACAAATGCGAAGGTAGATGAATGTCATGGAATATAGATCAGAGCATGTGAATATGAGTTTGATGATCAAGATATTGTTTCAAACCAAGTGCAAACTAAGAATCTGAAGTAGAATGCTCTAGAAGAGATAGTTAATCCAGATATTGTTGTTGTCAGTGAAGAAGTTCAAGAACTAGAGAATCAAAATAATCAGAAGACTCCAAGGTATGTGAAATTGGATCATTCAGAAAATCAGATGATTGGTGACAAAAATAAAGGTGTGATGACTAGGAGAAGGATTGTTGTTCAAGAGATATGTTTGATTTCTATGATTTCACCTAAAGATGTTGTTGAAGCTTGTAAAGATGAGAATTAGATAAAAGCTATGGAAGAAGAGTTGAATCAGATTGAAAAGAATAACACATGGGAACTTGTTCAGAGACCTAAAGACAAAAATGTGATTGGTACAAAATGGTTGTTCTAGAATAAATTGAATAAGGCCAGTGAAGTGGTTAAAAACAAAGCAAGATTGGTATGTAAAGGATGCTCATAGATGGAAGGGATTGATTATGAGGAGACTTTTTCTCTGGTAGCTAGAATTGAAGCTATTAGATTACTTCTTGCATATGTTGCTTATAAGAATTTCAAGGTATATCAGATGGATGTCAAGCCAGCCTTTCTGAATGGTGATTTGGAAGAGGAAGTCGACATTGAGAAACTGGATGGATTTTCATTATCACATGATGAATACATGGTATGCAGATTGAAGAAAGCATTGTATGGACTTAAGCAAGCCCCTAGAGCCTAGTATGCTAGGTTGGATAAATATTTGATGAAATTGGGATTTTGTAAGGGTAATGCTGATGATAATTTATACTTTAAGGTTGATAATGATAACATCTTGATTATTGAAGTGTTTATTGATGACATTATTTTTGGAGGAGGAGATGATTTGAGTATGATTTTTGCTGACGATTTGCAGAAAGAGTTTGAGATGTCTATGATAGGTGAGATGAAATTATTCGTAGGATTGTAGATTACACATATTGTTAAAGGCATTTTTATTTCTCAAACTAAGTATGTGAAGGAACTATTTAATAAGTATGAGTTAGATGACTCCAAACCTATTGGAACTCCTATGGTGATTAGATGCAAGTTGTCTAAGCAAGATGAATCTCCAAAAGTTAATCAAACCTTGTATAGATCTATGGTTGGTGAATTGTTGTACGTAACTTAGACTAGACCAGATATTATGTATGGTATTGTCTTTGTGCCAAATTTCAAGCAGATCCTATAGAGAGTCATGTTATTGTGGTGAAAAGGATTTTTTTAGATAATTGAAGGGGACAGTTGATTATGGTTTGTGGTATCCGAAGAAAGTTGATTTCATGTTATGTGCTTATACTAATGTTGATTGGTCAGGTGATGTTGATGATCGGAAGAGCACTACTGGTGTAGCTTTCTTTTTGGGGAAGAAGTTGGTTTCATGGCCGAGTAAGAAACAAGATGTTATATCTCTATCTACTGCTGAAGAGGAATACATTGTTGTTGCTAGCAATCATACTCAGGTAGTTTGGATGAAGCAGATGGTAAAGGAAATTAGAGTTGTTTATGATGAGCCTACTATTATATTTTGTGACAATTAAAGTGCTATTAATATTTCCAAGAATTCGGTACTGCATTCTAAAACAAGCATATATCAATTAAGTATCATTTCTTAAGGGAGAAAGTCAGTGCTGAAGAAGTCAAATTGGAGTATGTATCTACAAAGGATCAGATTGTGGATATTTTTACTAAGCCTTTGCCTACATATACATTTGTTTATTTGAGAGACAAGTTAGAGCTCTCACCCTCCTGATGAGAACTAGATGCATTGAGATGCATCAATCTAGTGGACTTCACAGTCTTATCTTCTTATGTAGGTTGATGAGTTGGTGTTGCTACTCCATTGGAGCAGTCAATGTGTGGTTCAGTGTTTGTGGGAGAGAAGCATGATCTATGTCTTTGGCATTGTTGTCAAAGGGGGAGAGAAGCAAGTGAAAAACTGCCTTATCTTGGAAGCTTTGTGAGCATGATCTTAGGGGGAGATTGTCGGTGTTGATTTAATCCTTTGCATTGATTGTTTTTCACATTCATATGTTTCCATCAATGCCAAAGGGGGATATTGTTGGATATTGTTGTTGCTAGGATATGTTGTTGTTGTTGATGTCAAGATATTCCTTTGTTCTAGTGTTTGCAATGAGTTGATCTAGTTGGTTTATTTGTTTCATATGTTGAATCAACTAGAGATACTTCATTCCATATTGATTTCATGATGATATGTGGTGATTTAATAAATTTGAGGATTCTGGTATGAAGAATGGGTTTCAATGATTAAAGTTGCAGTATTCTAGTGTTTGATCTATTGTGCTCAAATGATTATATTTTGTGTTGCAAATTTGGGAGAGTGTTTGGAATGTTTGTGTGTATCTTCAATTCAGATGGTTCATGATTTGGTGCTCTGCAAGTTATCTTTCTTGTCCAAGTTGTTGTTGTTGAGTGTTCTTGAGTATTAGCATGTTGATTGATGAAGATTTGATTAAGTGGTATTGGTGCAGCTATTGCGGATGCTTCTAACATTCTTGTTGATGTTTTCTAATTGTATCCTATTTGTTTTGGTGGTCCACATTGATCATTGTGCACGTTATTGAAGATCTTATGCGTTTGGTGATATTTTTCATGTTATGCGACATTTTTGGTGTTGTAGTGTGTTGCGATTGATCTTGGCGAGATTTCTGGTGGTGTTGCATGTTCAGTGGAGTTTATTTCGGTCCATTTTATTTGGTCTTGGTATTTTGTTGGTTTGATGGTTAATTTATGTATCATATGATGTAATTTTGTAATTAGGTGTTAAGGGTTGAGCTACCCTTATAGTCAAGGTTGATGATTTGTATAAATAGGTGTTGTATTCACGTAATTTGGGTATGGGTGTTATGTCTACATTATTATAGAGTGGTGTATGTGTGAATAAACAAATTTATCTTTCAATGTGAAGTATTGAGAAGAGAGTGTTACATGGCAAACAAATTGTACTTAATTGGAACTGTCATCAAGCATTTGGAGATGCTATTCTTTTAGTTCATCCTAATCGGATTGCAGTTTGAATATTATTGTAACATAGTGGACCTTCCTTGAGGGTTGTAGCCTTCTGGGTCATCATATTTTGAGCAATGAGATCTAGGCAGTGTGTCTAAATGCATGTGCATTCCCCATTGTAATATTTACACATACTACTATAGAGTATCATCTTATTGTGAGTAGGTTCCCACCATGGTTTTTCCCTTAACCAGGTTTTCCACGTCAAAAATATTGGTTTTATGTGTTGTTGTTAATATGTTTATCTTTATTCTTGTTGCAGTTGATTAGATCTAAGATTGTGCTTAAATTGTTTAATCCAATGAAAACTAATTCACCTCCCCCATCTCCCCATCTTAGTTTTCCTTCATTGTTATTGCCAACAAAATCTTCATGGTGAATATTTTTAGGATAACTGGTGGAAAACTGAGAGGGGGGGTGAATAATTTGTCAATAGATTATAAAACTTTAAGCACACAAAACCTTCCACCAGAATGGAATAGAAAATATAACAATTAAGCATAAACATAAGTCACGAGACCAACTACCAACCATCCACAGCACATAACATCAAGATTTGTACGTGGAAAACTCGGTAAAGGGAAAAACCATGGTGGGAAGCCTACCCACAATCAGATAATACTTCTGCAGCAAGTATGTGATTACAATAAGAGGGGCATGCACATGGAGGAAGGCACACTGCCTAGAGCACACCACTCATCACAAAAGGAGCCTCGCTAACTATAAAGAAATCCAGACTACAATCTAGAAAGATGAGTGAACTACAAGAATAACATCTCCTATTCCTAAGTACAATTCTGGTTAAGCTCAATATCAGAGATCTTAAACCTCTTTCACAAACCCAATTCGATCACCTATGATTGACCAAAACCTATGCATATGATTACAAATTTATTCGCACACAAATAATCCCATAACCCATGACCACCAATCTACTATTGGTATTTTGGTATGGTTTTGTCATTGATGTCAACACCTACTAATACTTATCAACTCTGACACTTTGGAGAATCAACAATATTCACCGGCAAGAAAGCAACTTATGCATAGTCACCAGTATGTAGTACACTGACAGGATATAATGTTCACCGGCGCTTGGAATGGCATGGAAAACACCTGGTTATGTCGAAGACATCATTTGAACACTTTGTCTTGAATATTCGGTCATTAGCATATTCATATTTGCATATTTGTTGTTACCAGCAAATAGGTCAGGTTATACACCGGCAAACTTATCTTTTCCAGATCAGCATGGCACGCTATGGAGATGTTTTATTATTGTTGTAAATGCATCAAGCCGACATGTTGAATCGGTTATTTCATCAGATATTGTTTTATTTGCAAATTGATTTTATTGTAATATTCTTTAGAGCTGACCTACTAAAATTGGTCTTAGCTTATGATATAAAAGTAAGATTTTATTTGTAAGATCGGATGAGGAATGCGAAAAAGAATTGTGTAAAGGTATATGCGATAATAAGCAGAGCTATACACGCAGACATCATTTGAAGGTTGAAGGAAGGTTTTGTGAAGACAATCAGAACTACACCGGTACTAAATCTAGCATAGGAAGATGCTAATTTGAGCAGTACATTCTTACTGGATTTAACCATCCAATTGTAGTCAGTGTGACTCCTATTTTGTGTTTGAGCAATGAGCTCTAGGTGCTTGGCCTTTCTGCATGTGCAGACCCCATTTGTATGCACTTACTATCTGCAGTAGTATCATCTGATTGTGGGTAAGGTTCCCCACCATGGTTTTTCCCCTTACAAGGTGTCCACATACAAATATTGGTGTTATGTGTTGTGGATGTTATTGTTCTTTTGTTTCATGCATTAATTTTTACCGGTATTGCAATTAACTGATAAAATTGTCTACCAGCATAAAAGACTGGTTTATCGGTATTAAGCATATAAGTTGGTTAAGTTTTTTTTGGTTTGAATTTATTTGACAACTAATTCACCCCCTCCCCCCTCTCAATTGTCTTCGGGACCTAACAATTGGTATCAAAGCCTAGTCCTCTTTTGCAAAAGTTTAACAACTTGAGGAGATCCAATGTCTACTAACTATTTCAGGAAGGATAGTCCTAAACTTGATGGAACCAATTATGGCATATGGAATATCAGAATGGAGACACATCTAAATTGCATTGGAAAGGACATCTTGGATGTTATAAAGAATGGCTATACTGCTCCTACTCAGAATCAGCCTAATCCACCTAACTTGACTAAAGATGAGGAAAATGATTGCAAAGCAAGACAAGCACTTTTGAGCATATTATCATATCAACAAATCATGGGATTGTCAGATAGATCTACTGCTAAAGCTATTTGGGATCATTTGGATACACTGAATGAAGGATATTCCATAGTCAAAATTGCAAAACTTGAAAGCTTCTGGGTCAGGTATGAAAATCTGAAAATGGAAGAAGATGAAAGGATTTTTGCTTTTATGGAAAGAGTAAATGAAATTGTTTTGGGTATTAAATGTTCTAGAGGAACCTTAAGTGAAGATGAAATTGTTTCAAAAAATTTAAGAGGATTTCCACCGGCATATAAAATGAAAGTCACTGCTATAAATGAGTTAAGAACAATGCCTAATACATCAGTAACCAAGGATACATTGATTGGAAAACTTTCAGCTTTTGAAATTGAGGAATTCGGTCCTATTGCTACTATAAAGACAAATTTAGCATTTAAAGCATCAACATCATCTGCACTATCATTTGACAAGTCTGATTGGAAAGCCTTTTATGCAAGAGAACTTGAAGAAAGCAGGAGAGAAAATGAAGAACTTGAAGCACTATTTGCAAGAAAAATGCCTAAAGGTCCAGTTGGAAGTAAGTATGAAGGTAAAGCACCCTTTAAATGTTTTAACTATAATAAGATTGGTCATATGGCTTCAAGATGCCCTGATAGACATGCTAGACTAAGAGAAGAAGCTAGAAGGACATACAAGCCTAACCCCGAATATCAGATACAGATTTAAGAAGAATAAAGACAAATCTTGTTATCTTACTGATGAAGGAGTGACTGATGATTCTGATGAGGATCTGACATAAAATGGATGGGTTTTTGTTGCTATAACAGAAGATCAACCGACACCTACTGTTCAACTGGTAGAGCAGGCCTTGACAACTAAAATTGAAGTTAAGGATGAATGGATTATTGATTCGGGATGCTCACATCATATGACTGGTGATAAAATTAAATTCCTTACTTTTGAGGAGTATAATGGAGGTCTAGTGTGATTTGGTGATGATAAAGCTTGTTTGATCAAAGGTAAAGGTACAATATCTCTTGATGGTAAGCATAATACTGACAATGTTTACTATGTTGAAGGTTTAAATCATAGTCTTTTGAGTGTTGGTCAATTAGTTGAGAAAGGATTTCAATTACAATTCAAGAATGGAAAATGCAAAATTACGAACAGAACTAGTTTGGAAATTGCAACCTGTAGTCAAACTAGAGGTAATATCTTTCATTTGAATAACAATGAAAAGACATGCTTAATAGTTCATATTGATGAAAGTTGGCTATGGCATAAGAGACTCTGTCATGTAAATTTTGATTGCATGGTAAAAATCAGTACCACTAAGGCAGTTAGAGATTTACCTAAGATTGTTAAGCCTCACAATCCGGTATGTAAGGAATGTCAATTTGGAAAACAAGTTAGAGCTACTTTTAAAAGTATTCCAGAAAAATCTAATAATGCTCTTGACTTAATTCATACTGATTTATGTGGTCCAGCTAGAACTAAAAGTTTACAAGGTGATAGATATTTCATGCTAATCATTTATGACTATTCTAGAATGTGTTGGGTTACTTTTCTCAAAGAAAAATCAAAAGCACTTGGGAAGTTCAAACTGTTCAAAGCAATGGTAGAGAATGAAACCGATAAGAAAATCAAATGTTTAAGATCAGATCAAGGAGGAGAATTTACATCTAAGGAATTTAATGCATTTTGTGTAGTGAATGGAATTAGAAGATAGTTATCAACACCTCGAACACCACAACAAAATGGAGTTGTAGAAAGGAAAAATAGAACTATCTTGGATGCAGCGAGGAGTATGTTATCAGAAGAAAATCTACCACATGTATATTGGAGAGAAGCAATAAGTACAACGGTCTATACATTTAACAAAGTTCACATCAAAGGTGAAACCAGTAAGACCCCTTATGAACTATGGTTTGGTATTACTCCTACTCTTAAATATTTCAGAATATTTGGAAGTAAATGCTATATTAGAAGAGATGAGTATATTGGCAAATTTGATCCTAGAAGTGATGAAGGAATATTTCTTGGTTATTCATCTAAGAGTAAGGCATATAGATGTTTTAACAAAAGATTGCAGAAAATTGTTGAGAGTACAAATGTGAAGATTGATGAAAAATTCAGAGAAACTTCAAGGTATACAGACTTTGAACCGGTAACAAAAATACTGACAAATGAACCTACATTGAATACACTGGTACAAAACAAAGATCCATTTATAGCAATATCATCTTAAAATTCCACTGTAATTGAGGAACAACAGCAAACAAAGACACCTCGATATGTAAGATTGAATCACTCTGAAGATCAGATAATTGGAAACAAGTATAAAGGAGTTATGACAAGAGGAAGACTGGCAAATGAAGAGGTATGTCTTATTTCTCAAATTTAACCATCATTAGTTAATGAGGCATGTGAAGATAAACACTGGATTAAAGTTATGGAAGAAGAATTAGAACAAATTAAGAAGACTAACACTTGGACATTAGTTCCCCGACCTAAAGACAAAAATGTGATTGGAACAAAATGGGTACTCAGAAACAAACTTAATGAAGATGGTAAGGTAATCAGAAACAAAGAAAGACTAGTGTGTAAGGGATATTCTCATAAAGAAGGAATTTATTATAATGAAACCTTTGTACCGGTAGCTAGAATTGAGGTAGTTAGATTATTCTTGGCTTTTGCAGCACACAAGAACTACAAAGTATATCAAATGGATATTAAATGTGCATTTCTGAATGGAGATCTTGAAGAAGAAGTTTATATTGAACAACTTGATGGATTTTCTTTGACAGATAACAAAGATATGGTATGCAGGTTAAGGAAAGCTTTGTATGGGTTGAAGCAAGCTCCAAGAGCTTGGTATGCAAGATTAGATAAGTATCTTTTGAAGATTGGTTTTTCTAAAGGTAATGCTAACAACTTATATTATAAAGTGACTAATGATGACATCTTGGTTATAGAAGTTTTTGTTGATGACATAATATTTGGAGGAGAAGATGGATTATGTAAAGAATTTTCTATTGAAATCCAGCAAGAATTTGAAATGTCTATGATTGGAGAAATAAAATTATTTTTAGGATTGCAGATTTCACAAACTGATAAAGGTATATTCTTGAGTCAATCCAAGTACTTGAAGGAGTTACTAAAGAAATTTGGGATGGAGAATTCTAAACCGGTAAGCACACCTATGACTACAAATGACAAACTATCACTAAGAGATGAACCTACACCTATTAATCCGACTAGGTACAAATCTATGATAGGAGGTTTATTGTATTTGACACAAACCAGACCTAATATCATGAATGCAGTATGTATTGTTTCAAGATTTCAGAGTAATCCTAGAGAAAATCATGAATCAGTAGTAAAAAGGATTTTCTGGTACTTATAAGGCACTACAAATCTTGGATTATGGTATCCTAGAGATGAAAACTTTGAATTATGTGCATACATAGATGCAAATTAGGCAGGAGATGTGGATGATAGGAAAAGCACCACCGGCAGAGCATTTTTTCTTGGAAGCAGACTAATTTCTTGGTTGAGTAAGAAACAAAGTTGCACATCTTTATCAACAATAGAATCAGAATATGTTGCAGCAGCAACTAATTGTACATAGGTACTATGGCTTAAGAAAATGTTGAAAGACATAAAGGTAAAATGCAAGGAACCTATTACTATCTATTGTGATAACACTGTAGCAATTGATATATCTAAGAACCCGGTATTACATTCTAAAACCAAACATGTTTCTATAAAACTGAATTTTCTAAGGGAAAATGTTGAAGCAAAAGAAATAAAACTGGTTTATGTGAATACTAAAGAGCAGATTGCAGATATTTTCACTAAACCTCTACCTAAGGAAACCTTTGAATATCTCAGAGACCAGCTTGGGGTCATACCCCCACTGGTAGAGACTTAGAAAGTTGATGTTTGTCACCGACAGAATTAATAGAGAAATCTTTTACTCTGGCTTTTATACTACTTTGGCATTTGATGTTTGTCACCGACAGAATTGGTTGGTATTTTGTATCTAAAAATGGCTTTTATACTACTTTGGCATTTGATGTCAAAGGGGGAGATATTGGTATGGAAAAACACAAGGAAAACACACGTTACTCCTAGGGGGAGAGATTGTTATTTTAAGGGAGATTGTTACTCTCTATATCTGTATTTTGATTTCTGGTTATGATCTCTTTTGAGAGATTGTTGGTTTTTGGTATTTGGCATTTTTGTTTTGGCACTTTGATGGTTTTCCCATCTTGTGTTGCCATCAATGCCAAAGGGGGAGATTGTTGGTATTTTGGTATGGTTTTGTCATTGATGTCAACACCTACTAACACTTATCAACTCTGGCACTTTAGAGAATCAACAACATTCACCAGCAAGAAAGTGACTTATGCACAGTCACCAATATCTGGTACACCGGTAGGATATAATGTTCACCATCACTTGGAATGGCATGGAAAACACCTGGTTATGTCGAAGACATCATTTGAACACTTTGTCTTGAAGATTCAGTCATTAGCATATTCGTATTTGCATATTTGCTGTTACCGGCAAATAGGTCCAGGTTATACACTGGCAGGCTTATCTTTTCCAAATCAGCATGGCACGCTATGCAGATGTTTTATTATTATTGCAAATGCATCAAGCCAACATGTTGAATCAGTTATTTCATCAGATATTGTTTTATTTGCAAATTGATTTTATTGTAATATTCTTTAGAGCCAACCTACTAAAATTGGTCTTAGGTTATGATATAAAAGTAAGATCTTATTTGTAAGATCGGATGAGGAATGCAAAAAAGAATTGTGTGAAGGTATATGCGAGAATAAGCAGAGCTATACACACAAACATCATTTGAAGGTTGAAGGAAGGTTTTGTGAAGACAATCATAACTACACCGGTACTGAATCCAGCATAGGAAGATGTTAATTTGAGCAGTACATTATTATTGGATTTAACCATCCAATTGTAGTCAGTGTGACTCCTATTTTGTGTTTGAGCAGTGAGCTCTAGGCATTTGGCCTTTCTGCATGTGCAGACCCCATTTGTATACACTTACTATCTGCAGTAGTATCATCTTATTGTGGGTAAGTTTTCCCACCGTGGTTTTTCCCCTTACAGGGTTTCCACATAGAAATATTGGTGTTATGTGTTGTGGATGTTATTGTTCTTTTGTTTCATGCATTAATCTTTACAAGTATTGCAATTAACTAATAAAACTATCTATTGGCATAAAAGACTGGTTTACCGGTATTAAGCATATAAGTTGGTTAAGTTGTTTTTGGTTTGAATTTATTTGATAACTGATTCACCCCCCCCCCTCTTAGTTGTCTCTGCGACCTAACATCTACAAAGAGATCTTACATCATATTTATACCAACTTGGGACCTAAACAATTAGGTTGGCCACCTAAAAGATAATACAATAGATCTATTATATAATCCCACAAACTAATGATAAACCAAGTCATCCTAAGACTGAAACAAGATAAGAAAAACAATAAATCCAATCGGTGATGCATTGGGAGCATCAACCAACACGTTACATAAACCGGTCCATAACCTAGTAGAATAATACCAGATTCAAAATAGGTCGCCATAAGCCAAATGAAACACCATGATCAACTGGAACACTAACATGATAACCATCAGCATCCTGATAACCTTCTAAAATCCACACCAACACCACTTATCGGATTCATCAAAAGATCTTCATCAAAGCGATGTCAGTAAAACCCTTACTGATGACCAAAAAGATTACTAGAACAAATGATAGCATCCAGCATCAAATCCCAAACCAACTAAATGTGATATGCATCAAAAACACATGAATAACCAATCCAAGCCAAACCAAGCTAGAGACAAATCACCTGATCATTATCATAATCAAACCACTCTATCAGAAGCAACAAGACAACTAGTATTGACATCAATGACAAAACATCAACGCAACACATAATCAATTCCTCCAAATTTCCAACAATCTCCCCCTTTGGCATTGACGACAACACTATATGTGAAACATCCAAGTGCCAAGAAAATGCCAAACAAGTCTCCCCCAATGGAAGACATCCAAAAAACTTTCCAAGATGATATGACAATGAAGTTCTGAACCAAAGACCAAACTCCCCTTGTGAATGATATCCCTCTAAAGCTCTTGTTTTTCACATATATCTCTCCCCCTTTGATATCAATGCCAAGATTATAACATAAACATCAAAGAAAAATCATAAAACCTTTGAACCACACAACTGACTACTCCCCCTGAGTAGTAGAATCAACACATCAATCTAGAATGGATGATAGCACTAATAAATGCATACCAGACTGATGCCAATCAACATCACTCAAGTCTCTACCAGAGGGGTAGAGACCCCCAATCTGTCTTTGAAGTACTCAAATGATTCCTTAGGCAAAGGTTTAGTGAAGATATATGCAATCTTCTCTTTAGTGTTCACATAAACTAGTTTGACTTCATTTGCTTCCACCTTCTCCTTTAGGAAATTATGTCTTAGAATGAAATACCAGATTCTTTGATATATCAATACTAGTAGAGCTATCATAGTGAATAACTACAAGTTCATTACAATCAACCCTTATACCCTTCAACATTTGCTTCATCCATAAAACTTGTGTATAGTTACTAGTAGCAACAACATACTCAACTTCACCAGTAAATAAAGAAGTACATGATTGTTTCTTGATGATCAATGAAACAAGTTTATTTCCAAGAAAGAAAGCTCCACCAGATGTGCTCTTCCAATCATCAACATCTCCAGCCCAGTCAACATCTGTATATGCACATAGTGTAAAGTCATCTTTTTAGGATACCACAAACCATACTCAGTTGTTCCTTGCAAATACCTGAAAAATCCTTTTCACTACACTCTCATTATTCTCTCTAGGATCACTTTGATATCTTGATCCAATACAAACTGCATTCATTATATCCGGTCCAGTTTGAGTCAGATATAACAAACCTCTAATCATAGATTTATACCTTGTAGGATTTACCAGAGCCGATACGTATTTCTTTGTCAATTTCTCACTTTTAAACATAGGGGTACCAGCTAGTTTAGAATTTTACATACCAAATTTCTTCAACAAATCTCTAGCATACTTAGTTTGACAGATGAAAATACCTTTTATCATTTTGAGTAATCTGCAAACCTAAGAAAAATCGCATCTCCCCAATCATATACATCTCAAATTCAATCTTCATATTTTTAGAGAATTTCATACATAACTTGTCCTCACCTCCAAAAATGATATCATCAACAAATACTTCAACAATCAATATGTCATCATCAATTATCTTATAATATAAGTTACAGCTAGCATTGCCTTTAGTGAAACCAAGCTTCAAAAGATATTTGTCCAATCTAACATACCAATATCTAGGGGCTTGTTTCAATCCATATAACGCTTTCCTTAACCTGCAAACAATGTTTTTGTCATCTGAAAGTGAAAAACCATCAAGTTGCTCAATATAAACTTCCTCTTCAAGATCTACATTCAAAAATGCACATTTAACATCCATTTGATAGACCTTGTATTCTTATGGGCAACATAAGCAAGAAATAGTCTCACAGCTTCAATCCTAGCTACTGGGGTAAAAGTCTCATCATAATCAATTCCTTCCTTCTGAGAATATCTTTTGCATACCAATCTAGCCTTATTCCTCACAACTTGTCCATCCTCATTCAATTTATTCCTAAAAACCCATTAAGTTCCAATAATATTCTTATTTTTACGTCGGGGAACTAAAGTCCATGTGTTGTTATTTTCTATCTGATCTAATTCCTCTTCCATAGCTTTCATCCAACATTCATATTTACAAGCTTCAATAACTACTGTCGGTTCAACTTGAGAAACTAAACATACCTCATTAGTTTCCAACCTTCTTCTTGCCATTAATCCTTTGTTCTTGTCTCCAATGATTTGATCTTCTGAATGATTTAACCTTACATACCGAGGAGTCTTCTGACTTTCTATTTCCTTGCTCTGATCTTCAGTCATTGTTGAATTATTTGATATTGTCGGAGTAACTAGTTCAACATTCTGTTCTAGTATAGGTTCTATTGGTTCATTTATAATCATCTCCACTTTTGGTTCTCTCTCATAAGTTCCGATTTGACCTTTGTACAACTCATCCACCTTGACATTAGCACTTTCCACAATTCTCTGCAATATTTTGTTATAACATCTATATGCTTTTCTTTCATTAGAGTAACCAAGAAATATCTCTTCATCACATCTATGATCAAACTTTCCAATGGAATCATCTCTTTTAATATAGCATTTACTACCAAAGATTCTGAAATACTTAACTGAAGGTGTATGACCAAATCATAACTCATAAGGTGTCTTACCGGTGTCTCCCTTGATATGAATTGTGTAGAATGTGTATGCCATCATGCTCACAGCTTCTCTCCAATATATATGAGGCAGATTAGCTTCCATCATCATAGTTCTAGCCGCATCCAAGATAGTTTTGTTCTTTCTTTCCACAACACCATTTTGTTGAGGTGTCTGGGGTGCAGACAATTGTCTCCTTATCCCATGCTTCTCACAATAACTGTTAAATTCACCAAATATGAATTCACCACCCTGGTCTAACCTTAAGCATTTAATCTTCAACCCTGTCTATGTCTCAACTTTAGCTTTAAAGCTCTTAAACTTTTCAAAAGCTTCAGATTTCTCCCTTAAAAAAGTAACCCACATCATTCTAGAATAGTCAACAATGATTACCATAAAATATCTATCACCCTAAAAACTTTTAATTCTAGCAAGACCACATAAATTAGTATGAATAAGATCAAGAACATCATTAGATTTGTCTTGTATACTCTTAAAATAAGTTCTAACCTATTTACCCATTTGACATTCCTTACATATCGGATTATAGGGCTTCACAATCTTAGGTATATCTCTAACAGCTTTAGTTGAACTAATCTTAACAATGCAATTAAAATTCACATGACACAACCTATTATGCCATACCCAACTCTTATCAATTTGTGAAATCAAACATGTCTTCTAACCAGAGTTCAAATGAAAGATGTTACCTTTATTTTGTGTACCGGTTGCAATCTCCAATCGAGATCTGTTAATAATTTTGCATTTTCCATCCTTGAACTGTAATTGAAATCCCTTATCCACCAACTATCCTACCCTCAAAATATTATGCCTTAAACCTTCAACATAATAAACATTATCAGTATTATTCTTACCATCCAATGATATAGTTCCTCTTCCTCTAATCATGCATGCTTTGTCATCTCCAAATCTAACCAGACCACCATCAAATTCTTGCAAAGATAAAAACTTCCTTTTATCTCCAGTCATATGATGTGAACAACCACTGTCTATCACCCATTCATCCTTGTCTTCAATTTTAGCAGAAAGGGCCTTTTCCTAATTTTGAATAATAGGTACCAGAGCATCTTCCTTAATAGCCAAAAATACTCATTCTTTACCACTATTAGATCCACTAGCCGAATCTTGTGTTGGTTCACCATCAGAATCAGTCACCCCTTCCTCATCCACATAGTAACATGATTTGTCTTTGTTTCTCCTATACTTATGCTTGATCTTATAATAATGGTTAGGTCTAAAAGATCTCCTAGCTCTCTCTTCAAATCTTGAATTCCTCTCAAGACATCTAGATTTAAAATGGCCTATCTTATTACATGCAAAACATTTAAAAGGTGATTTTCCTTCATACTTCCTGTCGGACCTTTAGGTACTCTTCTAGCAAATAGGGCTTCAAGTTTCTCAAACTCTTCATCTTCTTTCTTCATTTCATCTAGTTCCTTCACATATAAATCTTTCCAATCACTCTTGTAGGTTGATGATGTAGGTGCAAGAAAAGCATATTCAGTCTTTGTAGCACCTTGAGGACCAAATTATTCAAGCCCAAAAGCAGATAATTTTCCAACCAAAGTATCCATGTTAACAGAAGTGTTAGCCATTGTTCTAAACTCATTAATTGTAGTAGCCTTCATCTTGTAAGTCGGTGGCAAAGCTCTCAAAACTTTAGAAACAATCTCATCTTCGCTCAGAGATCCACCACAACACTGAATTCCCATAACAATTTCATTAACTCTTTCCATAAAAGCAGTAATTTGTTCATCTTCTTCCATCTTTAGGTTCTCATACCCCACCTGGTAACCATCAAGTTTAGCAATTTTAACAGTAGGGTCACCTTGATTCAAAGCCTCTAACTTATCCCATGTAGCCTTTAAAGTTGATTGGACAGTTAATCCCATAATTTATTGATTAGAAAGTGTGCTCAAGAGTGCTTCTCTTGCTCTACAATCATTTTCAATGTTCTTATCCATGTTTGCCAGAGGAGGCTTGTCAGATGTCATATTATGAGGAGTATAGCCTTTTTCTGTGATCTCCCAAATTTCTTTCCCAATACATCCCAAATGAGTTTCCATCTAAATCTTCCATACCCTGTAATTTGTCGAATCAAGCTTAGGGGTTTCTCTCAAGAAAACAGATGCAATTGAATTATTAGTTGCCATAGGATCTTTCTCAAGCAGTTAAGATTCTACAAAGAGGACCAAGCTTTGATACCAATTGTTATGATAATTGGTGGAATACTGAGGGGGGAGTGAATCAGTTGTCAATAGATTATAAACTTTAAGCATACAAAACCTTCTACCGAAATGGAATAGCAGATATATCCATTAAGCATCAACATAAGTCACAGAACAATTACCAACCATCCACAACACATAACACCAAGATTTGTACATGGAAAACTTGGTAAAGGGAAAAACCATGGTGGGATGCCTACCCACAGTCAGAAAATATTTTTGTTGGTATTATGAATATGTTGCTTAGTTTTGTCATTGATGTCAACACTTATCAACACTTATCCTTCTAGAGATCTTTGATTATGTTCACTGGAAAATTCAGGGACTTATGCACAATCACCGATATTTGGTTCACTGGCAGGTTATGTTGATCACCGGCACTAGGGATTGTTGGCATATGATTAATCGACATGTTGATATGATCATAGTGTATGTTGTCATTGATGTCAATAAGTGCAAGTGAATCGGTATGTAGATTGGAAGAAGTTGGTGAACTAGTATGAAGAGATGCAGTGAACCGGTGTCTGGGTTTCACTAAGTGTGACTACCGATTGGTAGTCTCATCTCTAGGGTTTCCAGTTTGGAAATATCGCTTGTGCGATGCAACTGATGACATTCTATGATGAGTTAGCTAAGAGATGAAGATGAGATCGTGATACCATGTCAGCCTTGTGCACATGAAGAATTTCCTTGAGGATCTTGCATATGAAGATCGATTGCACTAAATATCTACCTCAGGAATGAACATTCTTCTTAGCGGTATGAGAAGAAAGCATGATGAGTTACTGATTTCTATGTGTGGTGAAGAATGGATGATGTAGATTGTCTTGTGATCTATTTGAAATTGCATTGCTCTATGAAAAGTGTTTGGATGGTCATGATTGGACTACTTATATTGTAAACGCAAAATGCTTAGGGTTTAGGGTTTATGCTACTGACCTAATTTTTGTCTATAAGGTCGATGATGTTTGTTATTGTAAGTTGTTGGAAAATGTTGTGTGTGTTTATCCGAGTGATGAGATACTTTCCAGACCAGAGAGAGAAAAACTGCAGAGTGTGATTGGAGAGTAGAGGAACTGAAAAGGATCTACCTTAGCATATAGTCTTGTTATCAGATCAAATCTTTACCTATTGTTTTCTAACCATTACAATAGAAGGAAAATCCCTTCATCAGGTAGCTTTAACAGGCTTACTATAAATCCTCTAACTAGGTGACTCAAGTTAATTGAGTTCTTCAAATCGTCTAGCAAGGTAACCTTAAACAGGGTATATAGTCATCCCCTAACCAGGTGATCTTTAACAGGATCGGTTCCTAGCAGAACCTTATTGTAAAGTCTTTAACTGAACTAGGCTCCTAACAAAGCGAGCTTCAAAAGCATTCAAAAACAAGCTTGTGAGTATTCATCCCCACCGTGGTTTTTCCCACTTGGGTTTCCAAGTGAAAAATTCGTGTGTCATGAGTTGTGCATTTTTTTGATTAAGTATTCTTTGTTTAAGTGATTATGCATGTAGAGCTAATGGTTATGGTATTGTTGACACACCACATGCATATGTTTATGGGTGAAGTAGTTATCAAGTATTAAATGTATCTAAAGGATTCAATTTTACCGGTTTATGTTATCTGAAGTCTTATTGTGTTTAACCGATATTGCCATCATTAAGTTCAGTAATGAAGACAACCGGTTAGCATTGTTTTAACTTGATAAGTTACACAAAAAAATTTGTATGTACTTATTCACCCCCCTCTCAGTACCAATTATGTTATCTATTGTTCATCATTATTCATAAATTGGTATCAGAGCAACTCCAGGTCCTCGGTGATATAAGCTTAACCACTTGAGGTAAAAGATCCTACCTTAATGATGAAGAGGGAAGCTCCTAAGTTCAATAGAGACAACTTCAAAATATGGAAGGACAGAATGAATATTTATATCAAGATTTTGGGTGCTCAACACTAGAGCTATGTGAGAATGTCTATGTAATTTCCACTGGCACTTTAACTGATGACCAAAAAAGAGATTCAAAGAAATGGGCAAGTCATGGAAGCCCTTATTAGCAGTTTCTCTGATATTGATTTCATTGATGTACAAGATAAGGACACTCCTAAAGATGTATGGGACACATTGGAAACTATTTATGGTGGTGATGAGCATGTAAAGCAAGCTAAGGAAGAGTGCCTTACAAGAAAATTTGAGGATATGAGGATGGTTGAAGGTGAGACCATTCAGAAATATGGCATAAGAATCAAGATTGTTGTTGGAGATATCAAGAGCACTGGTGGAACAACTGATGATGCCACCGTTGTCAGTAAAGTCTTGAGATCATTGTTACCAGTCTATGTAATCAGAGTTGTTGCTATTCAGGAACTAAGGTCTATTGACAAAACCAAGGTATCCTTAGACTATCATTGCAAAGTTAACTACATATGAGTTCAATAGCTATGATGGCAATGTTCAGAAGACTGAGTCAACTTTTAGAGCATCTATTGCACCAAGCAGAAAAAGAAAAGAAACAAGTACTAGTTATGAATCTAGGCAAAGTAGAGGTACGGATGATGAAGAGATTTTGATGGAGTTTGGAGCTCTTCTTGCCAAAAGACTTCCAAAAGGTACTGGAAAATACAGAGGTAAGATTCCTATCAAATGTTTTTCCTACAATAAGATAGGACATATAGTTGTTAACTATCCTAACAATGAGAATAAGGATAAACTAGAGAGGTTTAGAAAATATAAATGAGGAAATAGAAGAAATTGTCTTTTTGCAGTGGATGAAGGTCTTACTGATGAAGAATCTAAGGATGAAGAGAATGGAGGCATAGTGTTTGTAGCTGTAAAGGAAGAAGTGGCTAACAATAAAACACTTGTCTCTCACATTGACAACTATAATGAGTGGATAATTGATAGTGGTTGTTCTCACCACATGACTGGTGATCAGAAAAAGTTTTTGTCTCTAGAAGAATATGATGGAGGTGTTGTCAGATTTGGCAATGATGCACAATGCTTGGTAAAAGGAAAAGGATCCATCTCACTGAATGGAAGGAGCAGTGTGGATGATGTCTACTGGGTAGAAGGTCTTAAGCATAACCTATTGAGTGTTGCTCAGCTAAATGATAAAGGACTCATTCTGGAGTTCAAAGGTGGAATCTATAGTATAATTGGAAAAAGTGGTGAACTTTTTGCCATTGGTAAGCAGACCAGAGGTAACCTATTTTAGTTGAATGCCAAGATAAGTCTATGTCTGATGGAAAATTTTGATGGAAGTTGGATATGGCATAGGAGATTTTGTCATATGAACTTTGATAATATTGTGAAGGCTAGCAAGATCAAGGCAGTAAGAGGATTGCCTTTGCTGAACAAATCGGAGAATTCCTTGTGCAAAGAATGTCAACTTGGGAAAATGTCTTCCTCAACATTCAAAGGTAAGTCTTTTTTAGAAGAAAACTTACTTGATCTTGTGCATACTGATTTGTGTGGTCCTATGAAAATTAGAAGTATTCAAGGAGATGGGTATTTCATTATTCTTAATGATGAGTTCTAAAGAATGATGTGGGTCATATTCTTGAAAGACAAGTCTGAGGCATTTGGAAAGTTCAAAGCCTTTGGAGCATTAGTAGAGAAGGAAAGTGGTCAAAAGATAAAATTCCTAAGAATTGATCAAGGAGGTGAATTCACTTCTGATGAATTCAACAAGTACTATGAAGATAGTGGTATCAAGAGGCAGTGGTCTGCCCCAAGGACACCACAACATAATTGCATAGCAGAAAGGAATAACATGACTAAAGTTGAAGCAGCTAGAACAATGTTGATCCAAGGAAAGGTTGCTCACACTTTTTGGAGAGAAGCGGTCAGCACTGCAGTCTATACTATGAACCAGATACTCATCAAGAAAGGTAGAGTTAAAACCCCTTATGAGTATTGGACCGGGAAAACTCCCACTGTGAGTTATTTTAAAGTGTTTGGTAGTAAGTGTTACATCAAAAGAGGTGAGCATCTGAGCAAGTTTGATGCTAAATATGATGAAGGAATATTTCTGTGATATTCCACTAAGAGCAAAGCTCTCAAGTGCTACAACAATAGAACACAAAAAATTGTTGAGAGTATCAATGTCAGGGTTGATGAATCCCTCGAGGAACCTGAGGAAACCTGCAATGAGGAAGTGGAAGATGAATCAGGTATAGTCTTCTAGGAATCAGTTAAGAAATAAACAAGTAAAGATCTTAGTGTTCCTATACTGATAGAAGTTGCAGTAGGTAAAGAAGAAGAGGTAAGTGAAGAAGAAGAAGAAAAAGTAGTAGACTCAACTAGAGTCATTCCTAGGTATGTGAAACTACATCATGATCCGAAGAAAATCATAGGAGATAAAGATGCAAGGATACTCACAAGAAGAAAGGTGAAAGTAAACTCTTACATGATTTCTGAATTGGAGCTCAAGACTTCCAGAGAAGCACTTACAAATGAAGACTGGATTAAGGCAATGGAAGAGGAGCTAGACAAATAGAAAAGAATGAAACATGGTCCTTGGTACCCAGACCAGAACACAAGAATGTCATAGGTACCAAATGGGTCTTTAGGAATAAGCTAAATGAAGAAGGCACAGTTGTGAGGAACAAGTCAAGACTTGTATGCAAAGGATATGCTCAGGAAGAGGGAGAAGACTATGGAGAAACCTTTTCTCCTATGGCTAGACCAGAAGGTGTTTGAATGCTACTTGCATTTGCAGCATTCAAGGGATTTAAGGTTTATCAAATGGAATCTTGGAAGAGGAAGTGTATATTGAGCAACCAGATGGGTTTGTCTTATCAGAAGATAGTAACATGGTGTGTAGATTATAGAAAGCTCTGTATGGATTAAAACAGGCACGTAGCGCATGGTATGAACGGTTACACTCTCATCTTGTGAAGATAGGATTTCAAAGAACAGGTGAGGATAACAACATCTACCTAAAATCTGGAGGTGATTAGATTCTGATCTGTGAAGTATTTGTAGATGACATAATCTTTGGAGGAGATGATAAAATGAGTCATGCTTTTGCAGATGAAATGAAGAAAGAGTTTGAGATGTCTCTGATATGAGAAATAAAGTTCTTCATTAGTTTACAGATTCAACAAATGAAAGAGTGTATCTTTATTACCCAGTCCAAGTATGTCAAAAAGGTATTGAAGACCTTTGGCATGGAGGAGAGAAAACTAGTTGGAGGAGACCTTCATTGGTTTACAGATTAAACAAATGAAAGAGGGTATCTTTATTACCCAATCCAAGTATATCAAAGAGGTATTGAAGACCTCTGGCATGGAGGAGACCAAACCAGTTGGTCCACCGATGGTGACCGGCTGTAAACTGACTAAGGAAGATGATTCGGTGTTGGTAAATGAGAAGGAGTACATTCAATGATTGGTAAGCTGCACTATGTGGTGCACAGCAGACTAGATATTGCTCATGCAGTGGGCATAGTAGCTTGTTTTTCAAAAAAGTCCAAGAGAATCCCACTTGGTAGCTGTTAAGTGAATTCTTAGATATCTAAAAGGAACAGTTGACTATGGGTTGTGGTATCCATATAATGGCTAATTTAATCTCAAAGTATATACCAATGCCGATTGGGAAGGTAATGTAGATGACTGAAAGAGCACAACCAGTGGAACATTCTTTCTTGGTGGAAGACTAGTCTCCTAGACAAGCAAGAAGCAAAGTTGTGTTTCTTAGCCTACAGCTGAAGCAAAATATGTGGCAGCATTTATGAGCTGCACTCAAGCAATCTGGATGAAACATGTATTGGAAGGTTTCAAAGTACCTGTATCTGAACTGGTTAATATATTTTATGACAGCACAAGTGCAATAAATATTTCCAAGAATCTAGTATTGCATGCTAGAACTAAGCACATTGAGCTTCAGTACCATTTCTTGAGAGAGAAGGTTCAGAATAAGGAGGTTGTACTAGAACATGTTTCTAGTAAGGAGCAGCTAGTAGATATATTCACTAAACCCTTACCGAAGACTACACTTACCTATTTGAGAGGTGAATTAGGGGATCTGCCCCTTCATGAAGTCAACTAAAGTTGTGTGCTCTACATCAGTTAGGTACTATAGTGTCAAATCTTTCATGATTGATGTGTTGAAGGATGTTACTCCATAGGGGGAGAAGCATAGTGGAGAATGAAAGCTTGTGCCTTCACATTGGCATTCTTGTCAAAGGGGGAGAAGATATCTGATGTATGGGGAGAAGATATTTGATGATTCAGAATACACTGGTCTATGATGTTTATAGTTGCAATGCTATAATGAGTATTGCCATCAATGCCAAAGGGGGAGATTGTTGGCATATGATGAACCGACATGTTGATATCATGATAGTATATGTTGTCATTGATGTCAATAAGTGCAAGTGGATCGTTATGAAGAGATGCAGTGAATCGGTGTCTGGGTTTCACTAAGTGTGACTATTGGTTGGTAGTCTCAGGTCTAGGGTTTCCGGTTTGGAAATCTCGCTTGTGTGATGCAACTATTGACATTCTGTGATGAGTTAGCTAAGAGATGAAGATGAGATCATGATACCATGTCAGCCTTGTGCACGTGAAGGATTTCCTTGAGGATCTTGCATGTGAAGATTGACTCCATTAAATATCTACCTCAGGAATGAACATTCTTCTTAGCAGTATGAGAAGAAAGCGTGATGAGTTACTGATTTCTATGTGTGGTGAAGAATGGATGATGCAGATTGTCTTGTGATCTGTTTGAAATTGCATTTCTCTATGCAAAATGTTTGGACGGTCATGATTGGACTGCTTATATTGTAAACCCAAAATGCTTAGGGGTTAGGGTTTATGCTACTGACCTAATTTTTTTCTATAAGGTCGATGATGTTTGTTATTGTAAGTTGTTGGAAAATGTTGTGTGTTTGTATCCAAGTGATGAGATACTTGCCAGACAAAAGAGAGGAAAACTACATAGTGTGATTGGAGAGTAGAGGAACTGAAAAGGATCTACCTTAGCATATAGTGTTGTTATCAGATCAAAGCTTTCCCTGTTATCTTCTAACGATTACAACAAAAGAAAAATCCCTTCATTAGGTAGCCTTAATAGACTTACTATAAATCCTCTAACCAGGTGACTCAATTTCATTGAGTTCTTCAAATCCTCTAGCAAGGTAACCTCTAACAGGGTATATAGCCATCCCTTAATCGGGTGATCTTTAATAGGATCGGTTCCTAGTGGAAACTTATTGTAAAGTCTTTAACCGAACTAGGCTCCTAAAAAAGTGAGCTTCAAAAGAGTTCAAAAACAAGCTTGTGGGTATTCATCCCCACCATGGTTTTTCCCACTTGGGTTTCCATGTGAAAAATTTGTGTGTCATGAGTTGTGCATTTTTTTGATTAAGTATTCTTTGTTTAAGTGATTATGCATAAAGAGCTAATGGTTATGGTATTGTTGACACACCACATACATATGTTTATGTGTGAAGTAGTTATCAAGTATTGAATGTATCTAAAGGGTTCAATTTTACCGGTTTATGTTATCTAAAGTCTTACTATGTTTAATCGGTATTGCCATCGTTAAGTTCAGTAATGAAGACAACCTGTTAGCATTGTTTTAACTTGATAAGTTGCACTGAAGTTTTTGTATGTACTTATTCACCCTCCCCTCTCAATACTAATTATGGTATCTATTGTTCATCATTATTTATAAGTTGGTATCAGAGCAACTCCAGGTCCTCGGTGATATAAGCTTAACCACTTGAGGTAAAAGATCCTGTTTTAATGATGAAGAGGGAAGCTCCTAAGTTCAATAGAGATAACTTCAAAATATGGAAGGAAATAATGAAGATTTATATCAAGAGTTTGGGTGCTCGACACTGGAGCTATGTTGAGAATGTCTATGTAATTCCCACTGGCACTTTAACTGATGACCAGAAAAGAGAGATTCAAAAAAATGGGCAAGTCATGGAAGCCCTTATTAGTAGTTTATCTGATATTGAGTTCATTGATGTACAAGATAAGGACACTCCCAAAGATGTATGGGACACATTGGAAAATATTTATGGTGGTGATGAGCATGTAAAGAAAGCTAAGGAAGAGTGCCTTAGACAAAAATTTGAGGACATGAGGATGGTTAAAGGTGAGACCATTCAAAAATATGGCATTAGAATCAAGATTGTTGTTGGAGATATCAAGAGCACTGGTGGAACAATTGATGATGCCACCATTGTCAGTAAAGTCTTGAGATCATTGTTACCAGTCTATGCAATCAGAGTTGCTGCTATTCAGGAACTAAGGTCTATTGACAAAACCAAGGTATCCTTAGACTATCATTGCAAAGTTAACGACATATGAGTTCAATAGCTATGATGGCAGTGTTCAGAAGACTGAGTCAACTTTTAGAGCATCTGTTGCACCAACCAAAAAAATAAAAGAAACAAGTACCAATTATGAATCCATGCAAAGCAAAGGTATGGATGATGAAGAGATTCTGAAGGAGTTTGAAGCTCTTCTTGCCAAAAGACTTCCAAAAGGTACTGGAAAATACAAAGGTAAGCTTCCTTTCAAATGTTTTCCTGCAATAAGATAGGACATATAGCTATTAACTATTCTAAGAATGAGAATAAAGATAAACTAGAGAGGTTTAGAAAATATAAATGAAGAAATAGAAGAAATTGTCTTTTTGCAGTGGATGAAGGTCTTACAGATGAAGAATCTGAGGATGAAGAGAATGAAGACATAGTGTTTGTAGTTGTACAGGAAGAAGTGTCTGACAAGAAAGCACTTGTCTCTCACATTGACAACTCTAATGAGTGGATAATTGATAGTGGTTGCTCTCACCACATGATTGGTGATCAGAAAAAGTTTTTGTCTCTAGAAGAATATTATGGAGGTGTTGTCAGATTTGGCAATGATGCACCATACTTGGTAAAAGGAAAAGGATCCATCTCACTGAATGGAAGGAGCAATGCGGATGATGTCTACTAGGTAGAAGGTATTAAGCATAACCTATTGAGTGTTGCTCAACTAAATGATAAAGGACTCGTTCTGGAGTTCAAAGGTGGAGTCTACAGTATAATTGCAAAAAGTGGTGAACTTATTGCCATCGGTAAGCAAACCAGAGGTAACCTGTTTTAGTTGAATGCCAAGATAAGTCGGTGTCTGATGGAAAAGTTTGATGACATTTGGATATGGCATAGGAGACTTTTTCATATGAACTTTGATAATATTGTGAAGGCTAGCAAGATCAAGGCAGTAAGAAGATTGCCTTTGGTGAACAAACCAGAGAATTCCTTGTGTAGAGAATGTCAATTTGGGAAAATGTCTTCCTCAACATTCAAAGGTAAGTCTTTTTCAGCAGAAAACTTACTTCATCTTGTGTATACTGATTTGTGTGGTCCTGTGAAAACTAGAAGTATTCAAGGAGATAGTTGGTTTCATGATTCTTAATGATGAGTTCTCAAGAGTGATGTGGGTTATATTCTTGAAAGACAAGTCTGAGGCATTTGGAAATTTCAAAGCCTTTAGAGCATCAGTAGAGAAGGAAAGTGGTCAAAAGATAAAATGCCTAAGAACTAATCAAGGAGGTGAATTCACTTCTAATGAATTCAACAAGTACTATGAAGATAGTGGTATCAAGAGGCAGTTGTCTACCCCAAGGACACCACAACAGAATGGCATAGTAGAAAGCAATAACAAGATTGTAGTTGAAGCGGCTAGAACAATGTTGATCCAAGGAAAGGTTGCTCAGACTTTTTGGAGAGAAGCGATGAGCACTGCAGTCTATACTATGAATCGGTTACTCATCAAGAAAGGTAGAGTTAAAACCCCTTATGAGTATTGGACCGGGAAAACTCCTAGTGTGAGTTATTTTTAAGTGTTTGGTAGTAAGTGTTACATCAAAAGAGGTGAGCATCTAAAAAATTTTGATGCTAAATGTGATGAAGGAATATTTCTGCGATATTCCACTAAGAGCAAAGCTCTCAAGTGCTACAACAATAGAACACAAAAATCTGTTGAGAGTATCAATGTCAGGGTTGATGAATCCCCTGAGGAACCTGAGGAAACTTGCAGTGAGGAAGTGGAAGATGAACCAGGTATAGACTTCTGGGAACTGGTTAAGAAAGAAACAAGTAAAGATCTCAGTGTTCCTATACCGGTAGAAGTTGCAGTAGGTGAAGAAGAAGAGGTAAGTGAAGAAGAAGAAGAAAAACTAGTAGAATTAGCTAGAGTCATTCTTAGGTATGTGAAACTACATCATGATCCAAAGAAAATCATAGGTGATAAAGATGCAGGGATACTCACAAGAAGAAAGGTGAAAGAAAACTCTTACATGATTTTTGAATTGGAGCCGAAGACTTCCGGAGAAGCACTTACAAATGAAGACTAGATTAAGGCAAAGGAAGAGGAGCTAGACCAAATAGAAAAGAATGCAACATGGTCCTTCGTACCCAAACCAGAACACAAGAATGTCATAGATACCAAATGGGTCTTCAGGAATAAGATAAATGAGGAAGGCACAATTATGAGGAACAAGTCAAAACTTGTATGCAACAGATATGCTCAGGAAGAGGGAGAAGACTATGGAGAAACCTTTTCTCGTATGGCTAGATTGGAAGGTGTCTGAATGCTACTTGCATTTGCCGCATTCAAGGGATTTAAGGTTTATCAAATGGATGTGAAGTTTGTGTTCTTGAATGGAATCCTGGAAGAGGAAGTGTATATTGAGCAACCAGATGGGTTTGTCTTATCATAAAATAGTAACATGGTGTGTAGATTATAGAAAGCCCTGTATGGATTGAAACAAGCACCTAGGGCATGGTATGAATGGTTACACTCTCATCTTGTGAAGATAGGATCTCAGAGAACAAGTGAGGATAGAAACATCTACCTAAAATCTAAAGGTGATCGAATTCTGATCTATGAAGTATTTGTAGATGACATAATCTTTGGAGGAGATGATAAAATGAGTCATGCTTTTGCAGATGTAATGAAGAAAGAGTTTGAGATGTCTCTGATTGGAGAAATAAAGTTCTTCATTGGTTTACAGATTTAGCAAATGAAAGAGGGTATCTTTATTACCCAGTCCAAGTACTTCAAAAAGGTATTGAAGACCTTTGGCATGGAGGAGAGCAAACTAGTTGGAGGAGAACTTCATTGGTTTATAGATTCAGCAAATGAAAGAGGGTATCTTTATTACCCATTCCAAGTATTTCAAAGAGGTATTGAAGACCTTTGGCATAGAGGGGAGCAAACTGGTTGGTACATTGATGGTGACCGGCTCTAAAATGACTAAGGAAGATGATTTAGCGTTGGTGAATGAGAAGGAGTACCGTTCAATTATTGGTAAGATGCACTATGTGGTGCACAATAGACCAAATATTGCTCATGCAGTGGGCATAGTAGCTCATTTTTAGAAAAGTCCAAGAGAATCCCACTTGGTAGCTGTCAAGCGGATTCTTAGATATTTGAAAGGAACAGTTGACTATGGGTTGTGGTATACATATAATGGTGAATTTAATCTCAAAGTATATACCGATGCCAATTCGGCAGGTAATTTAGATGGCTGGAAGAGTACAACCAGTGGAGCATTCTTTCTTGGTGGAAGACTACTCTCCTAGACAAGAAAGAAGAAAAGTTGTACTTCTTAGTCTATAGCTGAAGCAGAATATGTGGCAGCATTTATGAACTGCACTCAAGCAATCTGGATGAAACATGTATTGGAAGGTTTCAAAGTACTTGTATCTAAACCGGTGAATATATTTTGTGACAACACAAGTGCAATAAATATTTCCAAGAATCCGGTATTGCATGCTAGAACTAAGCACATTGAGCTCAAGTACCATTTCTTGAGAGAGAAGGTTCAGAATAAGGAGGTTGTACTAGAACATGTTTCTAGTAAGGAGAAGCTAGCAGATATATTCACTAAACCCTTACCGAAGATTACATTTACCTATTTGAGAGGTGAATTAGGGGTTCTGCCCCTTCATGAAGTCAACTAAAGTTGTGTGCTCCACATCAACCAGGCACTATAGTGTTAAATCTTTTAGGATTGATGTGTTGAAGGATGCTACTCCATAGGGGGAGAAGCATAGTGGAGAATGGAAGCTTGTGCCTTCACTTTGGCATTGTTGTCAAAAGGGGAGAAGATATCTGATGATGCAGAATACACTGGTCTATGATGTTTACAGTTGCAATGCTATATTGAGTATTGTCATCAATGCCAAAAGGGGAGATTGTTGGCATATGATGAACCGACATGTTGATATGATGATAGTGTATGTTTTCTCTGATGTGAATAAGCACAAGTGAATCGGTATGAAGAGATGCAGTGAATCGGTGTCTGGATTTCACTAAGTGTGACTACCGGTTGGTAGTCTCAGCTCTAGGGTTTCCGATTTGGCAATCTCGCTTGTGCGGTGCAACTAATGACATTCTGTGATGAGTTAGCTAAGAGATGAAGATGAGATCATGATACCATGTCAGCCTTGTGCACGTGAAGGGTTTCCTTAAGGATCTTGCATGTGAAGATTGACTCCATTAAATATCTACCTCAGGAATGAACATTCTTCTTAGCGGTATGAGAAGAAAGCGTGATGAGTTACTGATTTCTATGTGCAGTGAAGAATGGATGATGCAGATTGTCTTGTGATCTATTTGAAATTGCATTGCTCTATGAAAAGTGTTTAGACGGTCATGATTGGACTTCTTATATTGTAAATGCAAAATGCTTAGGGTTTAGGGTTTATGCTATGGACCTAATTTTTGTCTATAAGGTCGATGATGTTTGTTATTGTAAGTTGTTTGCAAATGTTGTGTGTGTTTATCCGAGTGATAAGATACTTGCCAGACCAAAGAGAGAAAAACTGCAGAGTGTGATTGGAGAGTAGAGGAACTGAAAAGGATCTACCTTAGCATATAGTGTTGTTATCAGATCAAAGCTTTACCTATTGTCTTCTAACCATTACAATAGAAGGAAAATCCCTTCGTCGAGTAGCTTTAGCAGGCTTACTATAAATCCTCTAACCAGGTGACTCAAGTTCATTGAGTTCTTCAAATCCTCTAGCAAGGTAACCTTTAACATGGTATATAGCCATCCCTTAACCGAGTGATCTTTAACAGGATAGGTTCCTAGCGGAACCTTATTGTAAATTCTTTAACCAAACTAGGCTCCTAACAAAGTGAGCTTCAAAAGAGTTCAAAAACAAGCTTGTGGGTATTCATCCCCACCGTGGTTTTTCCCACTTGGGTTTCCATGTGAAAAATTTGTGTGTCATGAGTTGTACATTTTTTTAATTAAGTATTCTTTTTTTAAGTGATTATGCATGCAAAGCTAATGGTTATGGTATTGTTGACACACTACATGCATATGTTTATGGGTGAAGTAGTTATCAAGTATTGAATGCATCTAAAGGGTTCAGTTTTACCGGTTTATGTTGTCTGAAGTCTTATTGTGTTTAACCGGTATTGCCATGGTTAAGTTTAGTAATGAAGACAACCAGTTTGCATTGTTTTAACTTGATAAGTTGCACAGAAGTTTTTGTATGTACTGATTCACCCCCCTCTTAGTACTAGTTAGGGTATCTGTTGTTCATCATTAGTCATCAGGGATAACTTGGTATCATCTGGAGATCACTTGGTTATGTCAAAGACATGGTTTGGACACTTGGTTTTGTAGATTTGGTTATCGGTCTAATCGGGTTGACATATTTGTTGTTACCAGAAAATTGGTCTAGGTTATGAATTGACATGCATTATCTATTCCAGATCAGCATGATGTGTTATGAAGATAGTTTAATCAATTAATATTGTTGTTGAGCAGACATGATGCAATGCATCTTGACTTGTTGTAATTGATTTTTATTATAATATTCTTAGTTAGCCAACCTACACATTTGGTCTTAGGTTTTGGTATATATGTAAGATCTCAATTATGAGATTAACGTGTGGTGGTGTGTAATAAGGTATTATAAGGTTGTGATATTTGGTATATGTGAATATAAGAAGAGCTACTCACACAGACATCATTTGAAGAATCAAGGAAGGTTTGAAGGAGACAATCAGAGCTTAACCTGTACTAAATCCAGCATTAAAGATGCTACTTTGAGTAGTAAATTATCATTGGATTTAATCATCCATTTTGTAATCAGTGTGTTTCCTATTTTGTGATTGAGCAGTGAGCTCTAGGCAGCTGGCCTTTCTACATGTGCAGACCCCATTTTTAAACATGTACTATCTGCAGTAGTATCATCTGATTGTGGGTAAGGTTTCCCACTGTGGTTTTTCCCCTTACAGGGTTTCCATGTACAAATATTTGTGTTATGTGTTTTGGATATTGTTTCTCTTTTTTTTTATACATTAATTTTCATCGGTACTATTAGTAATTGTTAATCTATTTACCGACATTTAGTTTGGTTTATCAATATTATGTTCCAAGGCTAGTTAAAGTTGTATTTGAGATAAAATTATTAGACATTGATTCACCCCCCCCTCTCAGTTGCCTCCGGCTCCTAACAGTTGGTATCAAAGCGTAGTCCTCCTTTTGCAGAAGTTTAACAACTTGAGGAGATTCTATGGAAACTAACTATTTCAGGAAGGACAGTCTGAAACTTGATGGAACTAACTATGGTATATGGAAGATCATAATGGAGACACACCTAAATTGCATTGGAAAAGACATATGGGATGTTACACAGAATGATTATGTTGGTCCTACACAAGGTTAACCTAATCCACCTACATTGGCTAAGGATCAAGAGACTGATTGTAAAGCAAGAGAAGCACTTTTGAGCGCCTTGTCAGATCAGCAAATTATGCAATTATCAGATGAATCTACTAATAAAGCTATTTGGGATAAGTTGGAGACATTGAATGAAGGAGATACCACTATCAAAATTGCAAAACTGGAATGCTTTTGGGTCAGGTATGAAAATTTGAAAATGGAAGAAGATGAAAGAATTTTTGATTTTATGGGAAGGGTTAAAGAAATTGTTTTGGGAATACAATGTTGTGGAGGTTCCTTAAGTGAAGATGAAATTGTTTTGAAATTTTTAAGAGCATTGCCACTGGAATACAAGATGAAAGTAACTGCTATTAATGAGTTAAGAACTATGCCTAATACATTAGTATCTAGAGATACCTTGGTTGGGAAACTTTTAGCATTTGAGCTTGAGGAGTTTGGTCCTGTTGCTACAATTAAGATAGATTTAGCTTTCAAAACATCATCATCTGCAGCATCTTCATCATCAGCTAATAAGTTTGATTGGAAATCACTCTATGCAAAAGAACTTGAAGACATCAGAAAGGGATATGAAGAACTTGAAGCGCTTGAAGCACTATTTGCAAGAAAAATGCCTAAAGGTCCTATTGGAAGTAAGTATGAAGGTAAAGCACCTTTTAAATGTTTTAACTATGATAAAATTGGTCATATGGCATCTAGATATCTGAACAGACATGCAAGATTGAGAGAAGAAGCTAAAAGAACATATAAACCCAACCCTGAATATCATAGATACAGATTTAAGAACAACAGAGACAAATCATGTTACTATGTTGATGAAGGAGTTACTAATGTTTTTGATGAAGAACTAGGAGACAATGGATGGGCTTTTGTTGCAATAACAAAAGATCAACTGACACCTACGATTCCACCGGTAGAATAGGCCCTGGTAGCTAAAATTGAAGAAAAGGATGAATGGATTATAGATTCCAGATGTTCACATCATATGACTGGTGATAAAAGTAAATTCTTATCTTTTCAGGAATACAATGGAGGTCTAGTAAGATTTGGAGATGACAAAGCTTGTTTGATCAGAGGAAAAGGTACTATATCTTTTGATGGTAAGCACAATACTGACAATGTTTATTATGTTGAAGGTTTGAAGCACAATCTTTTGAGTGTTGGTCAATTAGTTGAAAAAGGATTTCAGTTACAATTCAAGAATGGTAAATGCAAAATCATGAATAGAACTGGTTTGGATGTTGCAACCGGTAATCAGACTAGAGGTAATATCTTTCATTTGTATAACATTGAAAAGACATGCTTGATTGCACATATTGATGAAAGTTGGTTATGGCATAAAAGACTCTGTCATGTAAATTTTGATTGCATTGTGAAGATTAGTTCATCTAAGGCAGTAAGGGATTTACCTAAGATTGTACAACCTGAGAATCCGGTATGTAAGGAATGTCAATTGGGAAAGCAAGTTAGAACAACTTTCAAAAGTATTTCTGAGAAAACCAATAATTTTCTTGATTTAATTCATACTGACTTATGTGGTTTGGCAAGAACACGAATTCTACAAGGAGATAGATACTTTATGCTAATCATTGATGATTATTCTAGAATGTGCTGGGTTACTTTTCTCAGGAAGAAATCATAAGCTTTTGGGAAATTCAAATTATTCAAGGCACTTGTAGAGAATGAAACCGGCAAGAAAATCAAATGTTTAAGATCAGATCAAGGAGGTGAATTTACATCTAAGGAGTTCAATACATTTTGTGAAGTGAATGGAATTAGAAGACAACTATCAGCACCCCAGACACCTTAGCAAAATGGAGTTGTGGAAAGGAAGAATAGAACTATTCTGGATGTAGCTAGAAGCATGATATCATAAGCAAATCTACCTCATGTATATTGGAGAGAAGTAGTTAATACAACAATTTACACTTTCAATAGATTTCACATCAAAGGTAAAACCAGTAAGACGCCTTATGAATTATGGTTTGGTGATATTCCTACTCTTAAGTACTTCAAAATATTTGGAAGCAAATGTTACATTAGGAGAGATGAGTATATTGGAAAATTTGATCCTAGAAGTGATGAAGGAATATTTCTTGGGTATTCATCTAAAAACAAAGCATATAGATGTTTTAATAAGAGATTGCAGAAAATCACTGAGAGTGCTAATGTGAAGATTGATGAACACTTTAGAAGAAATTCAAGGTTTATGGATTCTGAACCGACAATTGAGATAATCACAAATGAACCTAAACAAAATGCACTGGTATATAATGTTGATCCAGTCACACCAGCATCATCAGAGAATTCCACAGTGACTGAAGAACAGAAACAAGTAAACACACCCAGGTATGTTAGATTGAATCACTCTGAAAGTCAGATAATTGGGAATAAGTATCAAGGAGTTATTACTAGAGGAAGAATGGCAAATGAAGAGGTATGTTTAATTTCTCAAATTGATCCAGTATCTATTATTGAGGCATGTGAAGATAAACATTGGATTAAGGCTATGGAAGATGAATTAGAACAAATTGAAAAGAACAATACATGGACACTTGTTCCTCGGCCTAAAAATAAAAATGTAATTGGAACTAAATGGGTATTCAGAAATAAACTTAATGAAGATGGTAAGGTAATTAGAAACAAAGCAAGATTAGTGTGTAAGGGATATTCATAGAAAGAAGGAATTGATTACAATGAAACCTTTGCGCCGGTAGCTAGAATAGAGGCAGACATATTATTTCTTGCATTTTCAGCACACAAGAACTATAAAGTTTATCAAATGGATGTTAAATGTGCATTTCTAAATGGAGATCTTGAAGAGAGAGTTTACATTGAACAGCCTGATGGATTTTCATTGACAAATGATAAAGATATGGTTTGCAAGTTAAGGAAAGCTTTATATGGATTAAAGCAAGCTCTTAGAGCTTGGTATGGTAGATTGGACAAATATCTTATAAAACTTGGTTACACTAAAGGTAATGATGACAACAACTTATATTTCAAAGTGACTAATGAAGACATTTTGGTTATTGAAGTTTTTGTTGATGACATCATTTTTGGAGGAGAAGATGGATTTTGTAAAGACTTTTCTAACAAAATGCAGGAAGAATTTGAAATGTCTATGATTGGGGAGATAAAATTATTTTTGGGATTGGAGATTTCTCAGACTGATAAAGGTATATTCTTATGTCAATCAAAATACTTGAATGAATTACAGAAGAAATTTGGTATGGAAAACTCTAAACCGGTAAGTACTCCTATGACAACAACTGACAAACTATCATTGAAGGATGATTCAGCTCCTGCTAATCCGACAAGATACAAATCTATGATTGGAGGTTTACTATATTTGACACAAACAATACCTAATATAATGAATGCAGTATGTATTGTTTCAATATTTCAGAGTAATCCTAGAGAAAATCATGAATCAGCAATGAAAAGGATTTTCCAGTATTTACAAGGAACAACAAATCTTGGTTTATGGTATCCTAAAGATGAAAATTTTGAGTTATGTGCATACACTGATGCTAATTGGGCAGGAGATGTAGATGACAGAAAGAGCACCACCAACGGGGCATTCTTTCTTGGTAGCAAATTGATTTCATGGTTGAGCAAGAAACAAAGTTGTACATCATTATCAACAGCAGAATCAGAATGTGTTGCAGCAACAACTAATTGTACTCAGGTATTATGGATTAAGAAAATGTTGAAGGACATAAAGGTAAAATGAAAAGAACCTATAATCATATATTGTGATAATTCAGCAACAATTGATATATCTAAGAATATGGCATTTCACACTAAAACTAAACATGTTTCTATCAAATACAATTTTCTGAAAGAGAATGTTGAAGCAAAAGAAGTGAAATTGGTTTATGTGAATACTAAAGAGAAGATTGCAGACATTTTTACCAAGCCTTTGCCTAAGGAAACTTTTGAATATCTCAGAGAACAGCTTGGGGTTATACCCTCACCTGTAGAGACTTAGACAGTTGATGCTTGGCATCAAACCGATAGAATTTACAAAGAAATCTTTTTCCAGCTTTGATGGAGGAGAGTTACTTCTCAGGGGGAGTAGTTGGATAAGTTGGTATTTGTAACTGGCTATATCTAGTATTTGCATTACTTTGGCATTTGATGTCAAAGGGGGAGAGATATCTATGGAAAAACACATTATCCTTTGGGGAGAGATTATTCATTGGAGGAGAGACTTTTACTCTCTACATTTTAATTTCTGATATTGATCTATTCTGGAGATTGTTGGTTTTTTGTTTATTGGCATTTCTGCTTTGGCACTTAGATCGTTTTTCCATCTTGTGTTGCCATCAATGCCAAAGGGGGAGATTGTTGGTATTATGGATATGTTGCTTAGTTTTTTCATTGATGTCAACACTTATCAACACTTATCCTTCTGGAGATCTTTGATTATGTCCGTCAGCAAGTTCAATGACTTATGCACAGTCACCGGCAGGTTATATTGATCACCAAAACTGGGGATAACAAGTTATCATCTGGAGATCACTTTCTTATGTCGAAGACATGGTTTGGACACTTGGTTTTGGAGATTTGGTTATTGGTCTAATCGGGTTGACATATTTGTTGTTACCGGCAATTTGGTCTAGGTTATGGACTGGCATGCATTATCTATTCCAAATCAGCATGACACATTATGGAGATAGTTTAATCAAAATATTAGTATTGAGTCGACATAATGCATTGCATCTTGAAATGTTGTAATTGATTTTTATTGTAATATTCTTAGTGAGCCGACCTACACATTTGGTCTTAGGTTTTGGTATATATGTAAGATCTCAATTATGATATTAACATGTGGTGGTGTGTAATAAGGTATTGTAAGGTTGTGATATTCAGTATATGCGAATATATGTAGAGCTACTCATGCAGACATCATTTGAATAATCAAGGAAGGTTTGAAGGAGACAATCAGAGCTTAACCGGTACTGAATCCAGCATTAAAGATGATACTTTGAGTAGTACATTATCATTGGATTTAATCATCCATTTTGTAGTCAGTGTGACTCCTATTTTGTGATTGAGTAGTGAGCTCTAGGCAGTTGGCCTTTCTGCATGTGCAGACCCCATTTGTAAACACATACTATCTGTAGTAGTATCATCTGATTGTGGGTAAGGTTTCCCACCGTGGTTTTTCCCCTTACAGGGTTTCCACATACAAATCTTTGTGTCATGTGTTTTGGATATTGTTTCTCTTTCTGTTTTATACATTAAGTTTCACCGTTACTATTATTAATTGTTAATCTATTTACCAGAATTTAGTTTGGTTTACCGGTATTAAGTTTCAAGGCTAGTTAAAGTTGCATTTGAGATAAAATTATTAGACAACTGATTCACACCCCCCCCTCTTAGCTGCCTCTGGGTCCTAACAATTTCCGCAGCAAGTATGTGATTACGATAAGAGCGGCCTGCACATGCAGAAAGGCACACTGCTCATCACAAAAGGAGCCTCACTAACTACAAAGAAATCCAGACTACAATCTGAAAAAGATGAGTGAACTACAAGAATAGCTTCTCCTATGCCTGAGTACAGTTCCAGTTAAGCTCAATACCAGAGGTATTAAACCTCTTTCACAAACCCAATTCGATCACCTATGATTGACCAAAACCTCTGCATATGATTACAACTTTATTTGCACACAAATAATCCCATAGCCCATGACCACCGATATACAAAGAGATCTTACATCATATTTATACCAACCTAGGACCTAAACAATTAGGTTGGCCACCTAAAAGATAATACAATAGATCTGTTACATAATCCCTCAAACCAATGATAAACCAAGTCAGCCTAAAACCAAAACAACATAAACCAAACAATAAATCCAATCAGTGATGCATTGGGAGCATCAACCAACACATTACATAAACCAGTCCATAACCTAGTAGAATAATATTGGACCCAAAATAGGTCACCATAAGCCAAATGAAACACCATGATCAACTGGAACACTAACATGATAACCATCAACATCTTGATAACCTTCTAGAAGCTGCACCAACACCACTTATCAGTAAAACCCTTATCGGTGACCAAAAAGCTTACTAGAATAAATGATAGCATACATATCATCAAATATTGAACCAACTGAATGTGATATGCATCAAAAACACATGAATAACCAATCCAAGCCAATTCCAAAAGCCAAACCGAACCAAAGGCAAATCTCCTGATCATTATCATAGTCCAACCACTCTACTAGAAGTTGGTAGACAACAAAATAGCTAGTGTTGACATCAATGACAAAACATCAATGCAACACATAATCAATTCCTCCAAATTTCCAACAAATATACATTCTCTTACCCTATTTCATATTGTTTGATACATTTATCTACTTCAAAGCCTTTTATAATTAACTCTAATTTTTTAATTTGAGCATTGATCATTTCTAGAGGCTCTCCTCCATATCAAGTAAACTCTTCAAATATAGTAGAAGTTAAGAATCACATTAATGTATTAATCATTCTCTTTATTTTATCAAATAATAATATTAAAGATTAATGAATATTGTTGAAAATTTTAAAATTATATAGAAATAATTTAATATTTAGCACAATAAACTATTTTTTTTCCTTAAAAATCCCCTACAGAAAAAAATAACATGGTGGTGACAATTACTCATCTCACTTGATGTAGTTAATTGAGAGAAAAACTAAATAAATTTGATACACCATTAACTATTTCTTAAGTACTCTATCAACCCTCTATAAACTATGAACAATTGACATCTGCTATCATTCCTCAATTACAACAGTCAAATCTTGTCTCTTATGCAAAAACATATACTTTCAACAACTATTTATAGTTGTTGGTAGTGTTGGATCATTCTTTTCAAGCCTAGATGAATAATCTAGAAGATGGAAATAGAGAGAGTGCATTACATTTTAGTTCTTGATTTTCAGTAGTTGTGGGTTGAAACCAATGTGTAGCTTCAACATAGTTTAATACAACAACTATGGTTCTAACCAAGTTCAAATTAAATGGTTTGAAAATAATGATAAAAAAATATGCATAGTTGCAAACCAAAATCCTACACACACATAAATTCAAACTTATTATTTACAATCTTTTAATTTTTCTTGTCCCTTTTGAATCATGCCTCCCTTCTTAAAGAAGTTTTTGGTCCTACAAAAGGTTAATGAGTCACTAAGTTGGAAAAATGTTATCCCCCTTTATTTTTAAAGTGCCACTTGTTGTAGACTGTTGGATTTGGCTATTGGATTTAGATATGTTGTTGTCATTGATGTCAACATATTCCTGTGGCTTATTCTAGTAAGTTTGGAAAGTACCGATTCTTGTTGGTACTCTTATCGGTATTCCCTCTAGTATATTCTGGTATGATCAGATCTTGTGTTGAGACTTTGGGATATTGTTTAGGATGAACCTTTGTATCTTCATTTCAGATGGTTCATAATTTGGTGACCCGCAAGTTATCTTTCTTCGTGATAGTTGTTGATTGGTTGTCTTCTTAAGCTTTGAAATGTTGACCGATGAAGATTTGAAAAGAGGTGTTGGTGCAACTATTCTGGATGATTCTAATGTGTTTTGCTGGTGTTTCCTAATTATTTCCTATTTGTTTTGGTGATCCTCCCTAATCATTGTGCGAGTTTAGGTGATTTCTATGAACCGATAATAATTTTTATGTTATGCAGTATTTCTGGTGGTGTAGCGTGTTACAGTTGATCTTGGTGTGATTTCTAGTGGTGTTGCATATTTGGGAATTTGAATTAGGTTCATACTATGTGTTGTAAATCATAATATTGGTCTGGTGGTTGATCTTTGTATCGTGCAATGCATTTTTTATATTTATGAGTTAAGGGTTGAGGGTTTAGCCGACCTTGCTATCAAAGTTGATGATTTGTATATGTAGGTGTTGATGTTATGTCTGTATTATCAAAGAGAGTTGTATGTGTGAAAAAAGGATTTATCATTTGGTGAAGTGTTGTCATGAGATCTGTATTGCAGAGCAAACAATTGTGCTTAACTAGAACTGTCATCAGGCATTTGTAGATGCTATCATTGCAGTTCATTTTTTCCAGATTGTAGTCCGAATCATTTTGTAAGTCAGTGAGACTTCCCTGAGGGTTGTAGCCTTTTGGGAAAATATCTTTTGAGTAGTGAGCTCTAGGCAGTGTGCCTGAATGCATGTGCATTCCCCATTGTAATATTTTCAAATACTACTATAGAGTATCATCTTATTGTGGGTAGGTTCCCACCATGGTTTTTCCCTTGACTGGGTTTTCCACGTCAAAATCTTGGTGTTGTGTGTTGTGTTTATCTATCCATTGCTGCAGTTTATTTGTTTATGCTTTGGTGTTTGATTATCTAATTTTCGGTGAAGACTAATTCCACCCCCTCTCTCACTCTTCCTTCTTGATTTCTACTAACAATTAGTATTAGGGCTAGATCCTTTGGTATAAGCTTAATCGCTTGAGGAAGATCTAGGATGGTAGCTCAAGGTATTTATTTCAAGAAGGATAGACCAAGGTTTGATGGAACCAACTATACTATGTGGAAGAACTAGATGGAGGTGCACTTGAAATGTCTTGGAAAAGATTACTGGAAGATTACTAAGAATACATATGTTGTTCCTCAGAATGGACCATCCACTCATGATGAGGTTAAGGAAGCTAAATATAACATTAGAGTGAAGGAAGCATTGCTCGGTGCCTTGACTGATTCTGAAAAGAAAAATGTAATGGAACTTCAGACTGTACATGAGATCTGGGTGAAGATTGAGATCATGTATGAAGGTGATAGTCAAGTGAAAGTTGGTAAGTTGCAGAGCTTGAAAGGAAAGTATGAGACATTGAAGATAGGAGATGATGAGAACATACATTCATACATGGCTAAGGTGAATGAACTTGTCCTTGGTATCAGATGTGTTGGTGGAAAAATTGAGGAAGATGAGATTATTGCTAAGGTGTTGAGATATTTGTCTTATGCTTACAAACATAAGGTTGTTGCTATAGATGAGATCTAGAGTGTAACTACAGTAACAAGAGATATATGATGGTATGATGAAAGAACAAGGATCTAGTCAACTACTAAGAGGGGGGGTGAATCAGTAGATAGAAAAACTGATAAACTTTCACCAATCTCAAAATCAATCTCTCAAAGTAAACTTAGAACTATCAATGCAATATCTTTGTCAAGATAAAAACTGTCAAGCTAAACCGGTTGACTGTTACAACAGATAACAATAAACAACTTGTAACTTTAAAATATCCAAATTTTTTTACTAATATATGTAAAACTTAATTTCATATTGTTGTCGGTTATCACGTCTTATCAAAGTGGAATAAGTAGTTAAGAAAATCAACCATAAAAACATAACCACAAAAACACTCACCACTTGACACAATATTTTTGACGTGGAAACCCAAATGGGAAAAACCATGGTGACATGGAACTCACAAGAATTCTGAACTCTTCTGAAGTTTGCCCTGTTAGGAGCCAAGCCTGTTAAAGCTTTTACAAAAAGTACTGTTAAGAAATGATCCTGTTAGGAACCACCCGGTCAAGGGATTGACTATAATGCCTTGTTAGAAGAAATACCCTATGAAGGATAACCTTTGTAAAGGATTTCAAATCCAAGCTAATGGATCACCTTGTTAGAGGATTTGAATAACACCAAGATTGTTAGAGCTTACCCGATTAGGGGATTTAACTGTTGTAATTGTTAGAAAACAATAGGAGTTTATTGATCTGTTTGAATATCACTTCACTTGCCTGTTCAAATCATTTTCATGCTCCTATCTACCTTTACTCAAACTGTAGATACATCATCTTGTTCGGCAACCATACACTCAATTCAACTTTTCCAACACACTCAAACTAAAACAACTCATCGACCTTATAAACAAATCAACTAGGTCAATAACACAACAAAAACCTAATTCACATAGAGATTACAAACAAACCGGTTCAAGTATAACCATTGGATTACATAATAATCTCTACACATCATTCAATAAAGCCTCGACCGCTCCTTGATCATCACTTCATTGAACTCAGTAACTCATCATGCACTTTGAATTACATGCAATATACTTGCTCATTCCCAAGACAAAAAACCATTACCTCAACGCGCCAAAATCACTTTGAAACTCTCTTCATACAATATGCATACGTGTCATAATCATTACCGCTCATCATCAGATTATAACCAATTCACCAAACTTAATTGGTTAGGTTTTATCAAAACAACAGGTAGGGTTTACCGATTCAACTCTCCAATACTTAGCAATACTGGTTCACTCCACAAACTTACCTACCGGTTATAGTTTCCTTTCACTAGTTCTTGGTACTGGTTACAAAACAACATTACAATAATATCATTATCGGTTAATTGACATCAATGACAATATAACAAATCATTAATGAAATCTTCATGCAAATGCCAACAATATATTGGTTGGAAAACTTGTTACATTTGATCTGAGTGAATTTGGAGAATCACATGGAAAGTTTGAGAGAGCATTTAAAGCATCAACATCAGTTTCTGATAAGCAGAAGTATGATCCTAGTGAGTGCAATATATCTAGCTATGAAAGAGAAATAAAATAGATAGCAGAACAAGAAAGAGATCTTGATGAGATTGAAGCATTGATTGCCCAGAGATTGCCTAAAGGTGCCAATAAGTATGATGGAAATTTTCCTTTGAAATGTTTTACTTGAAATAAGATAGAACATTTTGCTTCTAGATGTCCGGAGAGAATGGATAAGTATGATAGATATGATAAGTTTGATAAGTATGATAGGAATGATAGATATGAGAAGCATGGGAAGTATGATAAGCCTTATAAGTCTAACTGGAAGTTTAGGAACCAGAAGAACTATTATTATGTTGCATATGAAGGTGTTACTGATGAAGAATCATAAGGAGATGAAGTTGTGTTTATTTTCATTAAGGAAGATGGAAATGTGCCTATTGATTCCACTAGTTATTATGTTGAAGAAAAAGCTTTGGCTCCTAAGGTTGAATAAAAGGGTGTATGGGTGATTGACAATGGTTGTTCACATCATATGACCGGTGATAAAATAAAATTTGTAAGTATGGAAAAGTATGATGGTGGAATAGTCATATTTGGAGATGACAAAGCTTGTGTAATCCATGGGAGAGGCTCTATTTCTTTTGATGGTAAGCATAACATTGATGATGCTTGGTATGTTGAAGGTTTGAAACATAATCTTTTGAGTGTTGGATAGATGGTTGACAAGGGTTACGATCTAGAATTCAAGGATGGTAAATGCAAGATCTTGAATGCCTCTGGCATATAGATTGCATCTGGGACTAAGACTAAAGGTAACATTTTTCATTTGAATGCTAGTGATAAAAGTTATTTGATTGCTAAGATAGATGAGAGTTAGTTATGGCATAGAAGAACATGTCATGTAAACTTTGATTCACTAATCAAGATTAGTTCTACACAAGTTGTTAAAGATCTACCTAAAATTATTAAACTTGTTAATCTAGTATGTAAGGAATGTCAGTTGGGTAAGCAAACAAGAATTTATTTCAAGAATAAACTATATACATCATATGGATTGTTGGATCTTGTGCATACTACCCTATGTGGACCTACAAATGTTAAAAGTGTGCAGGGAGATAGATACTTTATGTTGCTAATTGACGATTATTCCAGGACGATGTGGGTTGTCTTTTTTAAGGAGAAATCAGAAGCATTTGTGAAATTCAAGATATTCAAAGCTAAAGTTGAAACTGAGCCTAAATTGAAGCTGAAATGTCTAAGATCTAATAGAGGTGGAGAATTTTGTTACGGTGAGTTCAATTCTTTTTGTGAGATGCATGGAATCAAAAGATGACTATCTTCTCTTAGGACCCCACAGTAGAATGGAGTTGTTGAAAGGAAGAACCGTATTGTTTTAGATGTTGCAAGGACTATGTTGATTGAAGGAAATTTTCTAAAGATCTACTGGAGAGAAGCCATTAGCATGATAGCCTACACATTTAACCAAGTTCATATCAAAGGTGATACCGGTATGACCCCTTATGAGCTTTGATTTGGTCATGTTCCTACTGTGAAATATTTTAAATTTTTTGGTAGCAAATATTATACCAAGAGAGATGAGGATATTGGAAATTTTGATGCTAGAAGTGATGAAGGTATCTTTTTGGGATATTCCACAAAGAGTAAATCCTATTAGTGCTATAACAAGAGACTAAGAAAGATAGTTGAAAGTGAAAGTGTAAAAGTGGATGAGAACCTTGGGAAGGAGATCAGAGCTTATGATGAAGGTCAGCATGTTGTTTTAGCGCTTGTTCAGCCTTAAGGGCCTAAGAAGATGATCTGATAGAGATGACTATTAATCTAGATGTTTCTACTATTGTTGATGATGCACAAGAATTTGGAGATGGGAACAATCAGAAGACTCTGAGGTATGCTAGATTGAATCACTTTGAGAATCAGATTATTGGTGACAAGAATAAAGGTGTGATGACTAGAAGAAAGTTAGCTGCATAAGAAGTATGTTTAATTTCCAAATTTGAACCTAAAGATGTTGTTGAAGCATGTAAAGATGAAAATTGGATAAGAATCATGGAAGAAGAGTTAGACTGAAAAGAATAACACTTGGGAACTTGTGGCTAGACCTAAGGATAAAAATGTTATTGGCACTAAATGGGTTCTTAGGAACAAATTGAATGAAGTCGGTGAAGTAGTCATAAATAAAGCTAGACTGGTCTGCAAAGGGTATACACAACAAGAATAAATTGACTATGAAGAAACTTTTTCTCTGATTGCCAGAATTGAAGTCGTTAGGTTGTTGCTTGCTTATGTTGCTTATAAAGATTTTAAAGTATATCAAATGGATGTCAAATCTGCATTTTTTAATGGTGGTCTAGAAGAAGAAGTTTACATTGAACAACCTAATGGATTTTCAATGTCAGAAGATGGTGATATGGTATGTAAGTTGAAGAAAGTACTTTATGGATTGAAACAAGCTCCTAGAGCCTGGTATGCTAGATTAGATAAATACTTATTGAAATTGGGATTTACTAGTGATGTTGTTGATAGTAATATTTACTCTAAATTTAAAAGTGATAACATTCTGATTTTTGAAGTCTTTGTTGATCACATTATTTTTGGTGGTGATGATGATATGAATATGAACTTTTTCAATGATATGCAGAAAGAATTTGAAATGTCTATGATTGGTGATATGAAATTTTTCTTAGGTTTGCAGATTGCACAGACAGAGAATGGTATCTTTATATCTCAAACTAATTATGTGAAGGAACTATTAAAGAAGTTTGGACTAGATGATTCCAAACCGGTTGGACCTCCTATGGTCACTGGTTGTAAATTGTCTAAAAATGATGAATCACTGAGAGCTAATCAGAGTTTGTACAGATCTATGGTTGGTTGACTATTATATCTTACTCAGACTAGGCCTGACATTATGCATGTTGTATGTATGGATACTAGATATCAAGTTGATCTGAAGGAAAGTCATGTAACTATTGTTAAAAGAATATTCATATATCTAAAGGGAACTATGGATTATGGTTTATGGTATCCGAAGAAAGATGATTTCATGTTGTGTGCCTACACTGATGCAGATTGGGAAGGTGATGTAGAAGACCGAAAGAGTACTACCGATGGAGCATTATTTTTAGGTAAGAAGTTGGTTTCATGGGCTAGCAAGAAACAAGACTTGGTATCTCTATCTACTGTTGAAGCTGAGTACATTGTTGTTGCTAGTAATTGCACTCAAATAGTTTGGATGAAGCAAATGTTAAAAGATATCAAAATTATTTATGATGAGCCTACTATTATATACTGTAATAATTCCAGTGCTATAAACATGTCAAAGAATTTGGTACAACATTCAAATACTAAGCATATATCAATTAAATACAATTACTTGAAAGAGAAAGTCAATGAAGAGAAGGTGAAGTTGGAATATGTATCTATAAAGAAACAAATTGCAATATTTTCACTAAGTTTTTGCCCACAGATACATTTGTCTATTTGAGAGACAAGCTAGGGGTATCCACCCCTCCTGATGAGAACTAGATGCATTGAGTTGTATCGATCTGGTGGATTTCAAAACCTTATTCTTTTATCTGGATTGATGTGTTGGTGTTGCTCCTCTACTAGAGTAGTCTGTTGAATTGGTTGTGTACCCCAAGTTGAGACAGATTCATGTTTCTATGTTTTGGGGAGAGAGATCTGTGTTTCATATTAAGGGGAATAATGAGTTTGGTTTTTTGTCTTGGATATCTTTGGCATTGTTGTCAAAGGGGGAGAGAGATCATGTGAAAAACTGCATTATCTATCTTGACTTTAGGGGGACTTTGTTGGTGATATCTTCTTTCTTTGCAATGATTGTTTTTCACATTCATATGTTTCCATCAATGCCAAAGGGGAAGATTGTTGTACTCTATTGGATTTGGATATATTGTTGTCATTTATGTCAACATATTCATGTGGGTTATTCTGGTAAGTTTGGACAGTTTTTCTGATCTGATTTCCAGTTCTTTGATTATCGGTTCTTGTTGGTATTCTTGTTAGTTTCCCTCCAATATATTATGGTATGATCAAATCTTGTGCTGAGACTTTGGGATATTGTTTGGGATGATCTTGTGTATCTTCATTTCAAATGGTTTTTAATTTGGTGACCTGCAAGTTATCTTTCTTTGTGATAGTTGTTGAATGGTTGTGTTCTTGAGCTTTGAGACATTGACCGATGAAGATTTGAAAAGAGGTGTTGGTGCAACTATTCTGGATGATTCTAATGTGTTTTTATAGTGTTTCCTAATCATGTCCTATTTGTTTTTGTGATTTTTATTGATTGTTGTGCATGTTTTGGTGATTTCTATGAACCATTACAATTAGAACCCCAACATTTGCCACAAGAGCCAATCAAATTCCTAGTGGAACAATGAGGGTTTCTACTCTGCCAAAACAAAATATAGGGCTTCACCTAAGAATGGCAATGCTCCCTACTGAAAAAGGTAATGAGTTGAAAATATGGGAGCCCAAGTGCTCTTGGGAGGCTAGGCACAAAATCACTTATCAAAATGGCTACATCTCGAGGAATTGGAGAAATCTATAGATCCTGAAAGCAAACCATTTTCTCTCCTTGTGACACCTAGTCCTAGGGGAAATCCCAATAGGCATTGTTAGGGTTTAGGCAGATCTAGAGAAAATACAAATTAAGAATTATATACATATACATGATAGACTTATAAAACACTGAGAGGGGGGGTGAATCAGTGATAGCAAAAATAATAACACTTTAAACATAGACTAGTAAAAATAATTAACCAGTTTACTTAAAAAATTTCATGAAATCCAAAGTGTTATAAAAGAATCCACAACAAGTAAAACATCCACCATAACACAAGTGTTTATACGTGGAAAACCCAACTGGGAAAAATCACGATGAGATGGGACTCACAAGTTAACTATCTGCAAAAATAGGTAACTGACTGGTTAAGGTCTACAAAGTGCTCTGCTAGGAGTGAATCTTGTTAAAGATCACAAAGCCCTGTTAGGAGCTATACTCGGTTAAAGGTAGTACCTTATTAGGAGTAACCTCGGTAGAGGTTTTCAAATCCAAACTAATGAATCACCTAGTTAGAGGATTTGTACAATGAAGCTTGTTAGAGCTTACCCAGTTAGGGGATTTAGTTGATGTAGTGATTAGAAAATAATAGGTAGTATGATCTAGAAATAGCACATCTTGCTTGTATAGATCCTCTTTTGCTTAGCCAATACTGCATCACTAACATACTCTGCAATTCCTTCAATAAATCACATCAATTCTAACTCATAACAACACTTGTATCTTACATTACAAAATAGTTCATCACAATGTCTTTTTATAGACATTAGATTTCATGTCAGCTCAGGAACCTCATCACAATTTCCTAGGTTCAGTGTATCTGGACAATCTTTCATAACACATCATAGATCACTACCAAATATGTCGGTTAGAGATGACTCATCATGACCGATGATAACTCATCACACAATCAGTGAAACCAGTTGGAACACCGATATCAGTTGAGTGTTAACCGCTTCCAACTCATAGATCGATTATCCTCCATTTGCCTCTGTGATGGTCTCTACAATATCTCCAAACTGGTGTCAGTGAAAATGACCAAAACCAAATGTCATTCCTGCATATACTGGTTTCCTACATATACCGGTTAGACACCTTCAAACAGGTTGGACTTCTCTATACAAATGATACCAGTTTGCAATACAAAGACTTAGGAGTAGTACCAGTTTGTCTTAACTAAGATGACTATGACAATATGAACATATGTGTGTGTGTGTATATGTGCCATCAATGATAACACATAAATTCATCTATTACAAAAATCATCATCAAGACAACAATCTCCCCATTTGGCATTGATGGCAACACTTAGAAAATTTTACAACTTTACAACTAAGTGTGCTTACAAAAATTGTACATACATATTTCTACTCCCCCTTAGCAATGCATACAAAATTTTCACATCACATACATATTTCTACTCCCCGTTTGACAACAATGCCAAATTAAAAAGTAAAATACATATATATTATATCAAAATTTTGCACCAAAAACTACATATACATAAATATAAGAGTTTTTCAAGGAGTGTTCACTGCAATTTTTAAGGAAATGTCACTGAAAGTAATCTTTATCTATGCAAAATAATTATCCCATGTTTCTAATAATGTTTCAATGATCTCAATAGTTCTCATAACTTGTGCAGCGAATTCTTCAATTGCATCCACTATGCTCATCTTCGGGGTCGCCAAAATCGCTTTTGAATCCTTGTATTCCCTTTGTAATATTTCCACTTTGGGACTCAACTGGTTCTTCAATTGTTTCAAGGATCTGAGTCACTTAGCCTGTTCAAAATCATAAACATCTAATAGATGTTGCAAAGCATCAACTGATTTGCCAAAATCTAAGGCTGAATCCTGTAATGGTATGTAAGCATTGCATATCCTCTCCACTTCATTTCTTGTCTCTTCTCGCCTCTTCATCAAATTAGAATAGGAAAATGAGACTTTAGATGTATAGGCCAAAATTATTCCTCCAGTTTCAACAATAGTTCTCAAAAGATCTTTAGTTACAGATAAAGCAATATTGCCTTTATTAATATCTAACATTAGTTGTTCTCCCCACTTCTTTCTGTAATTATTTTCAGCTAAGATATGTGTTGCTTCTTCAAGTGATTTCAGTTGGTTAGTAGCATCAACAACCAACTATCCAAGCTTGTCGATAGGGGTAGACAAATTGCCAATGTTAGCCTCTGGTAGGATACTTGACAGAATGTCAATAGCAGTTTGTTTAGTTTCTACTTCTTTTCTCTGCTCTTTTAACCTTTTCTTTTGAGCCTGGGATTGCATCATTGTAGCAATCTCCATTAGTTTAGATGCACTCAAATTATCTACATCTATAGGTCCTTTAATGCTTATTGAGTCATCCTCATCATCAGTTTGTTTCTTCACCTTTGCGTTTTCCTTTTCATCTTTTTTCTCTGCTATCTTCTCCTCTTTTTTCTCTTTCTCTTCATCATTTTTCTTTCCAGTCTCCTTGTCTTTAATCTCTTTCTCTAGTTTCTCTTTCTCTATCTTTGTTTGTTTCTCCTATGTAGTTTTAATGACCGGTGGCAGTTGATTTTCAATTTGGTATTCTTTTTCCAGTGGTGGTTGAATATCCACACTAGGTTCATTGACCAGTGTTTCTTCTACTAATTTCTGCTTAACAATATCTGGTAGCTATTCAGTTTCCTTAACTGGTTCAATGACATTACCAGTTGTGTCAATAGTGTCCTGGATTTCTTTAGTATCATCTACAAAGAAAATAACCAGTTGATAACTAGTGTCATCCTTATTCTTAATAGGATAGACAACATCCAGTGTAATAAACTCTTCAGCGTCTAGCTCCAATGGAGCTCTAGTCTCTGTTTGATTAGGCTTATTTTCATAGCCTTTCAATAGTGCATTCACTCTCTGAATGTCTTTTGAAATTCTATGAGTATCATCCTCGAAAAGTTGAGTCTTTCCACCCAATAACCTCAATCTTCTTGTACTAGAATGAAACTGTCCTTTGAACGTAGCAATCAATGCTAATAATTCATCTCTAGATAACTCAGGAAAATATTGAATGAAAAATTTATCAATAACTTATTGATCCTGATCTACAACAATTTTCTATTTATTTTCAAGAATAGAATATAAATAATTATAAATGTCCTTTTCAATATCTTGAGGCAACCGATTGTATTGACACAAATGGTTGATTACCTCTTGAACAATTTCTTGTTTCTGACCTTCATCAAATGAATCAAAATATTCTTTTACATTATCAAACCCTTTCTTTCATAATGTTTTTAATGTCCTCTCAAAAAATTTCATTGGTTTGTATGATGTAACATTAATAGGAGTAATTTGCTTTGAAATGTCTCCTACTGGTTTGGATTTCTTACCAGTCAATTTCATCTTCTTTGGTTCCTATTCAGTGTCAGTATCCTCATATTCTGCTTGAAGAATGAGATGTCTAAATCTCTTCTTTGTTGCATTATTCTTCTTTTCATATGCATTGGGTATCGGTTCCATTTTGCTTGAATACTTCTAGTCACCCTTGTATCGGTGGTCACAGAAGCTGCTTGCTCAAATTTCTTCTTTTTCTCTTTGGTACTAATGGGTTGAGCAAGTGCAATCCTTTCCTGGTAAGTTCCCAGTCTTTTCTTATTTTTATCTTTAGGAGATTCCAAAAGGTTGTTGGCATAACTAATTAGTAAGTCATAGCTGACTTCATAGCTCATTTCTTCCATCTCTTCTTTCATGGGTTCAACAGCCTCCATAAGGCAAAAGTCAATGATTACAGTGAAACAGATGTCTTTTTGAAAGTGTTTCACCACTTCTTCAGATAGACTTAACCTCATGCTCATCTTCTTTTGAAACTCATTAAAATATTTGTGCATGGCAATAGTAAATGTGTTCTTCACATCCTTAATGTTATTTTTAATTTGGGTTGTAACTGGTATGTCCTTCAGCCATTGAATGTCATCAATTCCTGGTATGAAATTCTAAAAATAGAAGAATAGACCAAGCAATAGTTGACCAAATTTAAACTTTTGACTATTGTCATTCTTAATCAATTTTAAGTTTAGCATCAATTGACTTATCATTGCCTTGCACAAATCATAATCTTCATTCTCTATTATCATCCTATAGGCGGCATACACAACAACATATGGCACACTGTTCATCCTGCTGGAATGGAATATCCGATAGCCAATAACCATAGTTGCAAATTTGACTATTGGATCTACAATATTGTTGACCAATATAGCACAACCGTCAACAATGGTCTATGTTAGTGCAATCATAGTCTCTTTTGAAATTGTCCTCAATTTTGGTACTTCACCAGTTTGCCAGAAAATAGACACTGCATGAATTGCTTCCTTTGTGATTGTGTGTGACTTGTCAAGATACATATTCCTTCCATGTACATGAGTAAGGATAATCCTAACATTCTCTTCCTCAAAATATTCAAGAATATATGCCGCATTATAAAAACCCTTTTCATAAACCCTAATATATTCAAGTTTGATTTTCTCGCTCTTATCACATAGAGATTTGAGTTGAGAATAGATTGACAGTGGTTCTAGATCCTTAGTTTTGCAGTCTATATAACTGGATAAATCACCTTTGATCAAAACACCTTACAGAACTTGAGACAATGCATTATAAGATTCTATTTTATCTAATTCCATTGACTCCATAGCTTTAGGAGTAATCATAAGATTCTTTGTTGGTGTAGACGACGATACTATTCTTAGATAATCTCGATTCAAGAGAGAATAACAAAAGAATACCTTATTCCCTTCGCACTAGTAGGGTTTCTAGTTGATCTCTCATATGCACACCCATTTCACCTTTCCTTATCTTTGAATCTGATTCAACTTTTGATCCGTAGCACAAATCCATTCACAATATTCTAACAATGCTTTATTTTGCTCTGCAAGTGCTCACAAATTCTTCTTTGAATGCAATTAGGGTAGAAGTAACTTAGTAAAACTTTGTTTTATAAACTTACCCACTGTATTAATTTCACAATCGATAGGGTAACAAACCCTAATTATCGCTTAATAAACTCACCTATACCGATAGGTATATAACCGGTTGGTAATCCTTATAAAAACGATAGATAATAATATCAAGAATTCTCATAATACAACTCAAAATGAAAAACTCTCTTACCATACACTCTTCAAGGGGTTCGGAAGTAGATTTATCAATATGCTCCCCTTAGGCTTGTTGAAAAGTTCAATTCACTAGTGCAAGATTCTCCACACTAGGTGAAGGGTTTGATTCTTCTGTTGGCTTGTCCTCACTTTTCTTCTTCCAAATTTTGTCCATCTCTGCTCTTGTTTCTTCAACATCAACCTTCTTCTTACCTTTCTGATCTTCAGAGTGGTTTACCGATTTATTCTTCCTGGTTCTACAAAACTTAGCCATGTGTCCCGGTTTGTGACAATGATAGCAGGCCATCCTAGATTCTCTCTAAGGTCCTGCATTACCTCTTCCAATTCTCTTTTTGCAATTCATAGCCATATGTCCATAGTTATTGCAAATTGTGCAAATCACATTTGTTACCTTTTCCATTTCATAGGGACTGAACCAGTTGACATAGGGTTTTTGCCAGTTCATGTTTCTTCTGTTGTCATAGGTCCTTCTCTAATCACTGATAGGTCTTGGATTCAAGTGAGGTTTTGGATTGTTCTCTCCATATCTGCATTCAACTAATCTATATCCATACATATTGCATGTGTAACAATGACCTTCAAATATTCTAGACACATATCTAGAGTTAGAATTATGGCCTGTGTTCTCATTAGATCTGCTTCTACACACATTAGCAGTATGTCCAGGTTTGTGACAAATAAAGAAAATAGGTTTGAAATCTTTCTTACCAGTAGGCTTCTTAGCCTTAGGAGTAGTTTTACCTTTGTGCATGTTGCTCTTGGTACCGGAAGATTCTCCTTTCTTAGATGTATTGAATCCTAGTCCAAATGTGTCACCTTTCATCCACTGAGATTGGATCTATTCATCTAGCATAGAAGAACTCTTATTGAATTTTTCAAGTTTCCCATTAGTCTCAGTAAGCTCTTTGGAAAGATATTCATTATGCTTTGTAAGAGTCTCTTTAAGAGACATTTCCATTTCAAGATCTAACTATAATGCTTCTTTCTCTTCCTTCTCCTCATGCCAATGTTCATGCAAAGCTGCATTCTCCTACTTGATCTTAGAAATCTCATGATCTCTCTCTTTGATTAGGTCTTCAGTTGCCCTCCTTGCTTCAAGTTCTTGACTCATACAGATTGTTAGGGCTTCAAGTTCTCTCCTCATATTTATCTTTTCACTATTCAATTTCTCCACTTCTCCAACCAGTGCATCAATGTTGGCCTCATTTAAAGAACTATTGTCAGAGATCTCCAATAGTTGCTCAGTCATCTCTCTCCTTTTAACTTGTGAAGCTTTAAATCTATCTCTTAGGGTTTAAATCTCTTCCCTAGTTGCATCAAGCAATCTATCCATCTCTCTATAACTCATATCCCCCATAATGTCTTTAGGGTTTCCTTCCAAGAGATTAGGCCTTAAGGAAGTTAGGCTCTAATACCAATTGATAGACTTATAAAGCACTTAGACGGGGGGTGAATCAATGATAACAAAAAGAATAACACTTTAAACACAGACTGTAAAATTAATTAACTAGTTTACTTAAGACTTTGCATGCAATCCAAAGTGTTATAAAAGCGTCCTCAACAAGTAAAACATCCACCATAACACAAGTGTTTATACTTGGAAAACCCAACTGGGAAAAACCACAGTGAGATGGGACTCACAAGTTAACTATCTATAGAAATAGGTAATTGAGTGGTTAAGGTCTACAAAGTGCTCTCCTAGGAGCGAATCCTGTTAAAGATCCCAAAGCCCTGTTAGGAGCTATACGTGGTTAAAGATAGGACCCTATTAGGAGTAACCTCGATAGAGGATTTCAAACCCAAACTAATGAATCACCTGGTTAGAGGATTTGTACACTGAATCTTGTTAGAGCTTACCCAGTTAGGGGATTTAACTATTGTAGTGATTAGAAAACAACAAGTGGTATGATCTAGAAATAGCACATCTTTCTTGTATAGATCCTCTTCTGCTTACTCAATACTGTATCACCAACATACTCTGCAATTCCTTTAATAAATCACATCAATTCTAACTCATAACAACACTTGTATCTTGCATTATAAAATAGTTCATCACAATGTCTTTTTATAGACATTAGATTTCATGTCGGCTCAGGAACCTCATCACAATTTCCTAGGTTCAGTGTATCTAGACAATCTTTAATAACACATCACAGATCACTGCCAAATCTATCGATTACAGATAACTCATCACGACCAATGAAAACTCATCACACAATCAGTGAAATTTGTTGGAACTTCGATATCGATTGAGTGTTAACCACGTCCAACTCATAGACCGATTGTCCTCCATTTTCCTCCTTGATGATCTCCATGATATCTTCAATGATGAACAATGAGTACCAAATCGGTACTGAGAGGGGGGGTGAATCAGTACCGACACAAAAACTTTTCCTGAACCAATTTGACTGCAAACAGTGAACTTGACTGGCAATCACTAACACCGGTCTGAACCAAATTACTACCGGTTAAACACAATGTGACTAAGAAAGACATAAACCGGAAATACCTATCTTTCCACACAATCTACTTCCTCATTTCCACTCTATCCTTATGCATAAATAGATAATCTACCATCAGAGATACAATAGTTTACTAGATCAAAATGATTCTCCACTAAACAAGAAATAACAAAATATCACAGGAAAGAGGCATCACACATGACACACATAATTTTCACGTGGAAGCCCAACTGGGAAAAACCACGGTGGGGATGAATACCCACAAGCTATTCTTGAACTCTTTAGAAGTCCACTCTGTTAGGAGCCTAGTTTGATTAAAGACTATTACAACAGGTTTTGTTAGGAACCGATCTTGTTAGGGATCAACTGGTTAAGGGATGGCTAGATGACCCAATTAAGGGTTAAACCCTATTAGAGCTTACCTTGTCAGAGGATTTTATGAACTCAATGGCTTTGAGTCACCCTATTAAAGGATTTACAGCAAGTTGGTTAAAGCTACCCTATTAAGGTATTTTCCAACTATTGAGGTGGTTAGAAATCAACAAGTATTACAATGATCTGGTAATAACACACAATGCCAATGCAGATCCGCTTTAGTTCCTTCCTTCTGCACACACACTCTGCACGTATAAATTTTCTTATTTGGTATGGCAAGAATCATGTATCTCTGCACTTAGATACACACACAACATTTTCCAATGACTTCAACATGAAACACAACATCAACCTTATAGGAAATAGATAGGTCGATAGCATAAACCCTAAACCCTAAACATTTAGGTTGAGCAATTCAGTCGGTTCAATCCTGACCATTAAAAACTTTGCATTTGAATACAATGGTCTTGAACAGATCTCAAGACATTCTCCATCGTTCCTTCTTCACCGCTTCTTGGATATGATAACCCATCATGTGTTCTCCACCATTTGCAGAGACTCCGCACATTCCTGAGGTAGATAGGATCAATATCCTTCATGCAAGATCCTTCACGTGCACGAGGCTGACGTGGCAACATGATCTGATCTCCATTATAATGCTAACTCATCATACAATGCCATCAGTTGAATCACACAAGCTTGAAACACTTCAACTAGAAACCCTGAAGCTGAGACTACCAACCGGTAGTCATACCATATTAAACCTTTATGGAAAACATTCCAAATACTGGTTCACTTGAACAAGCATACCGCTTCATTATTTCACATATACCGATAACAAACATAATGCTTCAACCGGTGCTCAACAGCATACCAGTTCATTTTGTCAGTTGCACATACCGGTTCACTTTGCCAATTGCTTGGCTTCAATATACCGGTTCACTCTTCAGCATATTACTGGTTCACTTTTGCCATTTGCTTGGCTTCAATAGACTGGTTCACTCTTCAGCATATTGACATCAATGGCAACACAATATCATCATGTCAACATACTCTGCACATATGCCAAAAATCTCCCCCTTTGGCATTGACGGAAATATACAAAGCTATCTTTCTTTCTGCACCACATCTTCTCCTTAATACTGCAGATATCTTCTTCACTTCACATCTTCTCCCCCTTTGACAACAATGCCAAAGTGGAGGCACAAGTTTCCCTATTCCACTAAGCTACTCCCCCTAAGGAGTAGCATCCTTGAACACATCACCCCTGAAAAGATATAGCAAAGTAAGATATGACTGATGTGGAGCACAAAACTTTAGTTTACCTCTTGAAGGGCCAGCACCCCTAATTCACCTCTCAAATAGGTAAATGTAGCCTTCGGTAGAGGCTTGGTGAATATTTCTGCTAACTACTCCTTACTGGAAACATGTTCCAATACCAACTCTTTCTTCTTAACCTTTTCCCTCAAGAAATGATACTTGAGTTCAAAGTGCTTAGTTATAGCATATAAAACCAGATTCTTGGAGATGTTAATTGCACTTGTATTGTCACAAAATATACTTATCGGTTCAGAGACGGGAACTTTGAAGCCATTCAACACATGCTTCATCCAAATAGTCTGGTTGTAGTTCATAAAGGCTGTAACATACTCTGGTTCTGCTGTAGACTGAGAGATACAACTCTGCTTCTTACTCATCCATGAGACCAATCTACCACCGAGAAAGAATGCACCACTGGTTGTGCTCTTCCGATCATCCACATTACCAGCCCAATCAGCATCTGTGAACACTCTTAGGTTGAAATTATCATTGTATGGATACTATAATCCATAGTCAATAGTTCCCTTCAGATATCTAAGAATTTGCTTGACTGCTACCAAATGGGATTCTCTTGGGCTTTTCTGGAACCGAGTGGTAATCCCCACTGCATGTGTAATGTTAGGTCTGCTATGCACTACATAATGTAACTGACCAATCATTGATCTATAGTCCTTCTCATTTACCAATGTTGAGTCATCCTCTTTTGATAGTTTACAACCGGTCACCATTGGTGTACCAACTAGTTTGTTGGCTTCCATGCCAAAGGTCTTCAACACCTCTTTGACATACTTGGACTGCGTAATAAAGATTCCATGTTTCATTTACTAAATCTACAGTCCAATGAAGAGCTTAATCTCCCCTATGAGTGACATTTCAAACTCCTTTTTCCTCTCATCTGCAAAGTCATGACGCATCTTGTCATCTCCACCAAAGATTATGTCATCAACAAATACTTCACCGATCAAAATCTGATCTCCTTCTGATTTCAAGTAGATATTGCTATCTTCACTTGTTCTTTCAAATCCAATCTTCACAAGATGGGAGTGCAAGCATTCATACCATGCTCTAGGTGTCTGCTTCAATCCATACAAGTCTTTATGTAGCCTACACACCATGTCACTGTCTTTTGATAGGGCAAACCCATCTGGTTTCTCTATATACACCTCCTCTTCAAGTATTCCATTTAGGAATGCACATTTTACATCCATTTGGTATACCTTGAATCCTTTAAAGGCTGCATATGCAAGAAGCATACAAACTCCTTCCAATCTTGCTACTGGAGAAAAGGTTTCTCCATAGTCTTCCCCTTCTTCTTGGGCATATCCTTTACATACCAGTGTGGCTTTGTTCCTTACCACTGTGCCATCCTCATTCAACTTATTTCTGAAAACCCATTTGGTTCCAATGACATTTTTATGCTCCGGTCTGGGTACCAAATACCATGTACCATTCTTCTCTAACTGGTCAAGTTCCTCTTCCATTGCCTTGATCCAATCTTCATCTTTATGTGCCTCTTTGAATGATTTAGGCTCAAATTCAGAGATCACACATGAGCTTTCTCTAACCTTTCTTCTTGTAAGAATTCCTACATCTTTGTCTCCTATGATCTCCTTTGGATCATGATTGAGTTTGACATACCTAGGTATATTCTTAACCGATTCCTCTTGCTTTTCTTCTTCATCCTCATCTTCATCAGCATCTGGATCTATTGGTGTAGGAGCATAGTTATTGGTACTAGGCAAATTTGCAACCGGTTCCTAGAAAGTTACTATTGGTTCATCTCCTACATGCTCTCTGCCAGTTTCCTTAGGTTTCTCAGAGTTTTCATCAACCTTAACATTGATGCTTTCAACAATTCTCTGAGTCATATTGTTGAAATATTTGAGAGCTTTACTCTGATAACTCAATGATGAACGGATAGTACCAAACTGATACTGAGAGGGGGGGGTGAATCAATACAGATAAAAACACATTCCTAAAACTAGTTTGTCAGCAGACACTGTGCTTTGGCAAACAAACAGTAACACCGGTCTTAAACAGAGTACAACCGGCAAAACCCAGAATAACTAAGACAAGCATAAACCGGTTGACACTTATCTTTTCATACAATCTAATACTTCATTTCCATTTCACCCTAGTGCATGAACAACTAATCTATCATCAAAAATATATAAACAACTAGATCAACATGATTTACCTTCAAACACAAATCACTTAAACCATCACATGAATAACACCACACATGACACACAGATTTTTCAAGTGGAAACCCAACTGGGAAAAACCACAGTGGGGATGAATACCCACAAGCTATTTTTGAACTCTTTAGAAGTCCGCTCTATTAGGAGCCTTGTCCCGTTAAAGACTGATACAATAGGTTCTGTTAGGAACCGATCCTGTTAGGGATCACCTGGTTAAGGGATGGCAACTTACCAATCATTTATTGGTAATCCTTCTCATTTACCACCACTGAGTCATCTTCTTTTGATAGCTTACAAATGGTCACCATTGGTGTACCAACTGGTTTACTATCTTCCATGACAAAGGTCTTCAATACCTCTTTGACATATTTGGACTGAGTAATAAAGATTCCATCTTTCATCTGTTGAATCTGCAGTCCAATGAAGAAGTTAATCTCCCCTATGAGTGACATCTCAAACTATTTCTTCATCTCATTTGCAAACTCATGACTCATCTTGTCATCTCCACCAAAGATTATGTCATCAACAAATACTTCACAGATCAAAATTTGATCTCCTTCTAATTTCAAGTAGATATTGCTATCTTCACTTGTTCTCTCAAATCCAATCTTCACAAGATGGGAATGCAGGCATTCATACCATGCTCTAGGTGTCTGCTTTAGACCATATAAGGCTTTATGTAGCCTACACACCATGTCACTATCTTCAGATAGGGAAAACCCATATGGTTTCTCTATATACACCTCCTCTTCAAGTACACCATTTAGGAATGCAGATTTTACATCCATTTGATATACTTTGAATCTTTTAAAAGCTGCATATGCAAGAAGCATATGAACTTCTTCCAATCTGGCTACTGGGGCAAAGGTTTCTCCATAGTCTTCTCCTTCTTCTTGAGCATATCCTTTACATACTAGTCTGGCTTTGTTTGTTACCACTACGCCATCCTCATTCAGCTTGTTTCTGAAAACCCATTTGGTACCAATAACATTTTTATGCTTCGGTCTGGGTACCAGAGACCATGTACCATTCTTCTCTATCTTGTCAAGTTCCTCCTCCATTGCCTTGATCCATTCTTCATCTTTATGTGCCTCTTTGAATGATTTAGCCTCAAATTCAGAGATCATACATGAGTTTTCTCTGACCTTTCTTCTTGTAAGGATTCCTACATCCTTATCTCCTATGATCTACTTAGGATCATGATTCAACTTGAAATACCGAGGAATGGTCTTAACAGATTCCTCTTGCTTTTCTTCTTCATCCTCTTCTCCATCAGTATCAGCATCTACATCTATCGGTGTAGGAACGCTGTTACTGGTACTCGATTGACTGGCAACCAGTTCCCAGAAGGTTACAACCAGTTCATTTACCATTTGCTCATTGTCGATTTCCTCAGTTTTCTCAGAGGTTTCATCAACTCTTACATTGATGTTTTTCATAATTCTTCGAGTCCTATTATTGAAACAATTGAGAGCTTTTCTCTTGGTGGAATACCCTAGGAATATTCCCTCATCACATTTTGCATCAAATTTGCTCTGGTGTTTGCTCCTCTTGATGTAGCATTTGCTACCAAATACTCTGAAGTAGCTTACCACAGGAGTCTTATCGATCTAATACTCATAAGGAGTTTTATCCTTACCTTTCTTGATGAGTACCCAGTTCATTGTGTAGACTGCAGTGCTCACCACTTCTCTCCAAAAGGTGTGAGCAACCTTTCCTTAAATCAGCATTATTCTTGTTGCTTCAACCACAGTCTGGTTATTCCTCTCTACTAGGCCATTATGTTGTGGAGTTCGGGGGGCAGATAGTTGCCTCTTGATGCCATGTTCTTCATAGTACTTGTTGAAATCACTGGAAATGAATTCCCCTCCTTGATCAGTTATAAGGCACTTGATCCTTTTACCGCTTTCCTTCTCCACTAATGCTCTGAAAGCTTTGAACTTTCCAAAAGCTTCAGACTTATCTTTCAAGAATGTGACCCACATCATTCTTGAGCAATCATCTGTAAGAATCATAAAATACTGATCTCCCTGTACACTCCTAGTTTTCATAGGACCACACAAGTCAGTATGCACAAGATCAAGTTAATTATCTGCAGTGAAAGATTTACCTTTAATAGTTGAGGATGACATTTTTCCCAGTTGGCACTCTCTGCACAGAGGATTTTCCAGTTTCCTCAACACTGACAATCCTCTAACTGCCTTGATATTACTAGCCTTCACAATGTTATCCAAATTAACATGGGTGAGTCTCCTATGCCATATCCAACTATCATCAAACTTAGCCATAAGATAGGTACTGATATTTGCATTCAGCTGAAATAGGTTACCTTTGGTTTGCATACCGGTGGCCACCAATTCACCATTATTTCCTTTGATTCTGCACACTCCATTCTTTAATTCCAGAGTAAGACCACTATCATTCAGCTGGGCAACACTCACAAGGTTGTGTATGAGATCATCAACCCAATACACATTGTCAGCACTACTCTTTCCATTTAGAGAGATGGACTCTCTACCTTTGACCATACATGGTGCATCATTACCAAAGTGAACCACACCACCATCATACTCTTCCAAGGATAGAAACTTGCTCCGGTCACCAGTCATATGGTGAGAATAGCCACTATCAATAATCCACTCATTGGAATTATCAAAGCGGGAGACAAGAGCCTTCTTGTCTAACACATCTTCCTTGACTGCAACAAATACAATATCTTCATTTTCTTTATCTTTTGATTCCTCATCTGTGACACCTTCATCAACTGCCACAAAATAGTTTCTCTAGTTTCTTCCTTTGAATTTCTTGAACCTTTCCATTTTGTCCTTGTTATCACCATTAGGACAGTTTACAACAATGTGTCCTATCCAATTACAATAAAAGCATTTCAAAGGGAGCTTACCTTTGTATTTACCGGTTCCTTTAGGAATTTTCCTGGCAAGAAGAGCTTCAAATTCCATCAGAATCTCCTCATCATCCATTTCTTTGCTCTGTCTTGGTTCACCACTTGTGCTTGCTTCTTTTCCTTTTCTGGATGGTACAGCAGAAGCTTTAAAAGTTGATTCAGTCTTTTGAACACTGCCATCAAAACTATTTAGCTCATAGGCTATCAACTTTGCAATGATGGAGTCTAGGGATACCTTTGTCTTGTCTATTGATCTCAACTCCTGAATAGAAACAACCCTTATTGCATAGACGAGTAATAAGGATCTCAGAACTTTTCTTACCACAGTGGAATCTTCCATTTTACCACCTACACTCTTGATATCTCCAACAATAGTTTTGATTCTTATTCCATGTTGTTGAATGGTCTCACCTTCAACCATCCACATGTCTTCAAACTTCCCTCTAAGGATTTCTTCCTCAGCTTGTTTTACATGCTCATCACCGCCATAGATACTCTCAAGAGTGTCCCATACTTCTTTGGGATTATCTTTATCCTAGACATCAATAAACTCAATGTCAGATAAGCTGTTGATTAGGGCTTCCATGACTTTCCCATTCTCCTGTATTTCTCTCTTTTGATCATCGGTAAGAGTACCGATAGGAATAACAAAAGCATTCTCAACATAGCTCCAGTGTTGAGCACCCATTCTTCTGATGTAAATATTCATTTTGTCCTTCCATATTTTGAAGTTATCTCTATTGAACTTTGGACCTTCCCTCTTCATCATTACAATAGGATCTTTCCCTCAAGTAGTTAATCTTACAACATAGAGGACCTGGAGGATCCTCTGATACCAATTGATAACTCAATGATGAATGGATAGTACCAAACTGGTACTGAGAGGGGGGGTGAATCAGTACAGACAAAAACACATTCCTAAAACCGGTTTGTTAGCAGACACTGCGCTTTGGCAAACAAACAGTAACACTAATCTTAAATAGAGTAGAACCAGCAAAACCTAGAATAACTGAGACAAGCATAAACCGGTTGACACTTATCTTTTCATACAATCTAATACTTCATTTCCATTTCACCCCAGTGCATGAACAGGTAATCTATCATCAAAAATATATAAACAGCTAGATCAACATGATTTACCTTCAGACACAAATCACTTAAACCATCACATGAATAACACCACACATGACACATAGATTTTTCACGTGGAAACCCAATTGGGAAAAAACACGATAGGGAAGAATACCCACAAGCTATTTTTGAACTCTTTAGAAATCCGCTCTGTTAGGAGCCTTGTCCAGTTAAAGACTGATACAATAGGTTCTGTTAGGAACTGATCCTCTTAGGGATCACCCGGTTAAGGGATGGCTAGAATACCCGGTTAAGGGTTAAACCCTGTTAAAGGTTACCTTGTTAGAGGATTTCAAGAACTCAATGGTTTTGAGTCACCCTGTTAAAGGATTTACAGCAAGCTAGTTAAAGCTACCCTGTTAAGGGATTTCCCAACTGTTGAAGTGGTTGGAGATCAACATGTATTACAATGATCTGGTAACAGCACTCAATGCCAATGCAGATCCGCTTTAGCTCCTCTTCACCTTCTGCACTTACACTCTGCAGGTATTCCTTCTCTCCTCTAGTCTGGCAATAATCACGTATCTCTTCACTTGGATACACACACATAACTTTTTGCCAACAACCTCAGAAAGAAACACAACATCGACCTTATAGGAAATAAATAGGTCAGTAGCATAAACCCTAAACCCTAAGACATTTTAGGTTAAGCAATTCAAACGGTTCAATCCTGGTCATTAAGCATATTGCATTAAATGCAACAGTCTTGAACAGATCTCAAGACATTCTCCATCATTCATTTTCCACCGTTTGCATGGCGGCTAATAACCCATCATGCATTTTCACTATTTATAGACTTCACACATTCTCGAGGTAGATAGGAGCAATCTCCTTTATGCAAGATCCTTCACGCGCACAAGGCTGACGTGGCAACACAATCTGTTCTTCGTTATAATGCTAACTCATCACATATTGTCATTGGTTGAGTCACATAGACTTGGAACACATCAACTAGAAACCTTGAAGTTGAGACTACCAACTGGTAGTCATACAAAACTTTCATGTACCAGTTCCCATGCCAACATACCGGTTCACCATCATACCGCTTCACTTAAGCACATATACCGGTTCACAATCATACCGCTTTGCAAATGACATATACCAGTTCACAATCATGCCGGTTCTCTTTCCAATTACAAACTTCAATATACCGGTTCACTCTTCAGCATATTGACATCAATGACAACATACAATGGCATCTACTACTAGTTCACATAATGCCAACATACTCTTGGTGGAATATCTAAGAATATTCCCTCATCACATTTTGCATCGAATTTGCTCTGATGTTCACTTCTCTTGATATAACATTTTCTACCAAACACTCTGAAGTAGCTTACTACTGGTGTCTTACCAGTCTAGTACTCATAAGGAGGCTTATCCTTTCCTTTCTTGATGAGTACCCGGTTCATTGTGTAGACTGCAGTGCTCACTACTTCTCTCCAAAAGGTGTGAGCAACCTTTCCTTGTATCAACATAGTTCTAGCTGCTTCAACCACAATCCGATTGTTTCTTTCTGCTAAAGCATTCTGTTGTGGAGTCTGGGGGCAGACAATTTCCTCTTGATGCCATTCTCTTCACAATATTTGTTGAATTCACCAGAAGTAAATTCCCCTCCTTGATCAGTTCTAAGGCATTTGATTCTTCTACCACTTTCCTTTTCTACCAGTGTTTTGAAAGCTTTGAACTTTCCAAAGGCTTCAGACTTATCCTTCAAGAATGTGACCCACATCATTCTTGAACAATCATCTGTAAGAATCATAAAATACCTATCTCCCTGCACACTCCTAGTTTTCATAGGACCACACAAATCAGCATACACAAGATCAAGTAAATTGTCTTCAGTGAAAGATTTACCTTTGAAGGTTGAGGAAGTCATATTCCTTAGTTGACACTCTTTGCATAGAGTATTTTTTGGTTTGCTCAGCATCGGCAGTCCTCTAACTGCCTTGATCTTACTAGCCTTCACTATGTTATCAAAGTTTACATGGTAGAGTCTCCTATGCCATATCCAGCTATCATCAAACATAGCCATAAGACATGTACTTAAATCTGCATTCAGCTGAAATAAGTTACCTTTGGTCTGCATACCGGTGGCCATGAGTTCACCATTCTTTCCTTTGATTTTGCACACTCCATTTTTGAATTCCAGAGTGAGTCCACTATCATTCAGCTAGGCAACACTCAGTAGGTTGTGTCTGAGACCTTCCACCCAATACACATTGTCAGCACTACTCTTTCCATTCAGAGAGATAGACCCTCTGCCTTTGACCATACATGGTGCATCATTACCAAAATGAACCACACCACCATCATACTCTTCCAGAGGTATAAAATTGCTTTGGTCACCAGTCATATGGTGAGAATAGCCACTATCCATAATCCACTCATTGGAATTATCAAAGTGGGAGACAAGAGCCTTCTTGTCTGAGACATCTTCCTTGACTGCAACAAACACAATATCTTCATTTTCTTCAACTTCTAATTCCTCATCTATGACACCTTCATCAACTGCTACAAAACAGTTTCTCTGGTTTCCTCCTTTGAGTTTCTTGAACCTTTCTGGTTTGTCCTTGTTATCACCATTAGGATAGTTTATAGCAATGTGTCCTATCCAATTACAAGAAAAGCATTTCAAAGGGAGCTTACCTCTGTATTTACCGGTTCCCTTAGGAAGTCTCTTGGTAAGAAGAGCTTCAAATTCCATCAGGATCTCCTCATCATCCATTTCTCTGCTTTGTCTTGGCTCTCCGCTGGTGCTTACTTCTTTTCCTTTTCTGGATGGTGCAACAGATGCTCTAAAAGTTGATTCAGTCTTCTGAATACTACCATCAAAGCTATTTAGCTCATAGGTTGTCAATTTTACAATGATGGAGTCTAGGGATACCTTAGTCTTGTCTATTGACCTCAACTTCTGAATAGCAGCAACCCTTATTGCATAGACCAGTAATAAGGACCTCAAGACTTTGCTAACAACAGTAGAATCGTCAATTTTGCCTCTGCACTCTTGATATCTCCAACAACAGTTTTGATTCTTATTCCATATTGTTGAATGGTCTCTCCTTCAACCATCTGCATGTCTTCAAACTTTCCCAAAAGGCTTTCTTCTTTGGCTTGTTTCACATGCTCATCACCGCCATAGATATTCTCAAGAGTATCCCATACTTCTTTGGGATTTTCTTTATCCTGGACATCAATAAACTCAATGTTAGATAAGCTATTGATTAGGGCTTCCATGACTTTCCCATTCTCCTGGATCTCTCTCTTTTGACCATCGGTGAGAGTACCGGTAGGAATAACATAAGCATTCTCAACATAGCTCCAGTGTTGAAAACCCATGCTTCTGATGTATATATCTTCATTCTGTCCTTCCATATTTTGAAATTATCTCTGTTGAACTTTGGACCTTCCCTCTTCATCATTACAATAGGATCTTTCCCTCAAGCGGTTAAGCTTACAACCCAAAGGACGTCGACGGCGCTCTGATACCAATTGATATCTTCAATGATGAACAATGAGTACCAAATCGGTACTAAGAGGGGGGGTGAATCAATATTGACACAAAAACTTTTCTTGAACCAGTTTGACTGCAAACAGTGAACTTGACTGGCAATCACTAACACTGGTCTGAACCAGATTGCTACTGGTTAAACACAATGTGACTGAGAAAGACATAAATCAGAAACACCTATCTTTCCACACAATCTACTTCCTCGTTTCCACTCTATCCTTATGTATAAACAAATAATCTACCATCAGAGATACAATAATTTACTAGATCAACATGATTCTCCACTAAACAAGAAATAAAAAAACATCACAGGAAAGAGGCATCACACATGACACGCATATTTTTCACGTGGAAACCCAATTGGGAAAAAACATGATGGGGATGAATACCTACAAGCTATTCTTGAACTCTTTAGAAGTCCTCTCTATTAGGAGCCTAGTTCGGTTAAAGACTATTACAATGGGTTCTGTTAGGAACTGATCCTATTAGGGATCACTAGGTTAAGGGATGGCTAGAATACCCAGTTAAGGGTTAAACCCTTTTAGAGGTTACCTTGTTAGAGGATTTTATGAACTCAATGGCTTTGAGTCACCCTATTAAAGGATTTACAGTAAGCTAGTTAAAGCTACCCTATTAAGGGATTTTCCAACTGTTGAAGTGGTTAGAGATCAACAGGTATTACAATGATCTGGTAATAGCACACAATGCCAATGTAGATCCGCTTTAGTTCCTTCCTTCTGCACACACACTCTGCAGGTATCAAATTTTCTTATTTGGTCTGGCAAGAATCATGTATCTCTGTACTTAGATAAACACACAACATTTGCCAACGACCTCAACATGAAACACAACATCAACCTTATAGGAAACAGATAGGTTGGTAGCATAAACCCTAAACCCTAAACATTTAGGTTGAGCAATTCAGTCAGTTCAATCTTGACCATTGAACACTTTGCATTTGAATACAACGGTCTTGAACAGATCTCATGATATTCTCCATTGTTCATTCTTCACCTCTTCTTGGAGGTGATAACCCATCACGCGCTCTCCACTGTTTGTAGAGACTTTGCACATTCCTGAGGTAGATAGGATCAATCTTCTTCATGCAAGATCCTTCACGTGCATGAGGCTGATGTGGCAACATGATCTGATTTCCATTATAATGCTAACTCATCATACAATGCCATCGGTTGAATCACACAGGCTCGAAACACTTCAACCGGAAACCCTGAAGCTGAGACTACCAATCAGTAGTCATACCATATTAAACCTTGATGGAAAACATTCCAAATACTGGTTCACTTGAACAAACATACCACTTCCCTATTTCACATATATCGATAACAAACATACCGCTTCAACCAGTTCTCAACAGCATACTGGTTCATTTTGCCAATTGCTCATACCGGTTCACTTTTCCAATTGCTTGGCTTCAATATACCGGTTCACTCTTGAGCATATTACCGGTTCACTTTTGCTAGTTGCTTGGCTTCAATAGACTGGTTCACTCTTCAACATATTGAGATGAATCTATTTTGTCCTCGAATGAAGAGAATAATTCTTTGCAAGATGACTAGCACTCTAGCTATCAATATGCAATGGGCTATCCTCCTACATCTGGCCCAATTCCTCTAGAAAATGTTATAACCAAATCATCTCCTTGCTAGCTTTAGTAGCAGCTACATACTCAGATTCAGTTGTTAAAATCGCAACAACCTTTTACAATCTAGAAATCCAACTAACTGCAGTTCCCCCTACAGTAAAAAAATACCCTATAGTACTCCTCCTTATATCAATATCACCTGCTAGATCAGAGTCAACATATCCTTGTAGAGAAGCATTTGATCATTTGAAACATAATGCCTTGCTAGAAGTACCTAAGAATCCATTTGAGAACATTCCAATGTTCCATTCTCAAATTTCTCATATACCTACTCACAACTCCCATTGCATGTGCAATATTTGTTCGTGTGCATACCATCGCATACATCAGACCGACAATAGCTGATGAATACAGGATGTTAGAAATTTTATTTACCTCTTCCTCTATCCTTGGACACATCTCCTTAGTCAATTTTAAATGACTATCCAAAGGTGTAGCAACTGGTTTTGCATTCTTCATGTTAAATCTTTTCAACACCTTCTTTATATACTTACTTTGGGACAAAGTTAATATTCTATTTTTCCTATCCGGTGAAATCCTCATACCAAGGATTTTCTTAGCTGCACCCAAATCCTTCATAGCAAATGACTTTGCTAATTTTTATTTAAGTTAATTTATATGTTGCATGTTAGACCCAACAACATGCATGCCATCAACATAAAGTAACACAATAATATAATTGTCATTATCTATTCTCCTAAAATAAACACAATGATCAGAATGACATCTATGATAACCTTGTTCAACCATGAAACTATCAAATTTTAAATACCATTGTCAAGGTGTTTTCTTTAGGCTATATAGACTCTTCTTCAACCTATACATTAACTCCCCATTACATTTAACCTCATATCCCTATGGTTGTTGCATGTAGACTAAGAATAGTTCTAATTGAAGTCTTTTTTACAACTATAGAAAACATTTCATCAAAATATATACCCTTTTTTTGTGCAAAACCTTTAACCACAATTCTGGCCTTATATCTTTTATGTCCTCCATCCTCCTCCTTCATCCTATAAACCTATTTATTTGGCAAGGCTCTTTTTCCTCCAGGTAATGGGACTAACTCCCAAGTCTGATTATTCATCAAGGAATCCATTTCCTCTTTCATGCCTAGCTCCCACTGCTATTTTGCATCCACCTGTATTGCTTCTTCATATCCTTCTAGTTCACCAAAATTAGTTAATAAAATAGAATACAAAGAAGGAGAAAATATTTCAGGAGGTCTACTTGACCTCGTAGAATGTCTAACACTTGCAGGAGTTTATGGGATATTTTTTTGTTGTTGAGCATCGGGTACCAATGGCATTTTATTCTCAGGAATCTCATCTAGCACCACATATTCCTTTTTTACCTATTCATGCTTATTTTCTTGCATTTGTTCTTTATACATGACCTTCTCATTGAATATAACATCTCTACTTCTAATTATTTTCTGATTTTTAAAATCCCATAATTGATAACCAAAGTCATCCATTCCATATCCAATAAAGGTACATTTTTCAGATTTAGCATCAAGCTTGGTTTTGTTTTCTTTATCAACATGGACAAAAGCTTCACAACCAAAGGTTTTTAAAAAAGAATAGTTTACCTTTTTACCAGTCCATGCCTCCTCTGGAATGCCACCATCGAAAGGATTTGAAGGTCCTCTACTTATCAAATAAATAGCAGTATGTATAGCATTTGCCCAAAATTGTAGGGGTATTCCATCATGCAATCTCATGCTCCTTGCACACTCCATGATGGTCCTATTCATTCTCTCAGACACACCATTTTCTTGTGGGGTTCTTGGAACTGTTTTCTGCCTTCGGATTCTATTGAAAGAACAGTAATATTCAAATGCTTTACAGCAATACTCACCTCCATTATCAGATCTATGACACTTTAACTTTTTTCCTGACTCACTCTCAACCAAAGCTTTCCATTTCTTAAAAGTTTCAAAATATCTAATTTCTATTTTAGGAAATATACCCATTTTTTCTTGGTTGCATCATCTATAAAAATGGCATAATAACAAGAGCCACCAAGAGGTGATACCTGAATCGGTCCCCATACATCTGAATGCACAAGCTCTAATTTCTCACTCTTCTTCTCTTTCTTAACCTTGAGAAATCTGACTCTTTTTTGTTTACCATTAACATAATTGTCAAAAAAATTTAAAACAATTTGTTTTAATCCTGGCAACAAATTTTTAGAGTGAAGGATTTTCATCCCTTTCTCACTCATGTGCCCAAGTCTATGGTGCCACAGTTTTGAATTTGTCCTTGCAATATCTATTGTAGTTGTCCCTACAATAACTTTTTTTGTAGCAACTAAGGTAGAATAAGTATTACCAGTACACAAATACAATGTGTCTACCTTTTCACCTTTAGCTACTACTAATGCACCTTTAGTGACCTTCCAGACATTGTCTGTAAAGGTAACTATGCAGCCTTAACTTCTTAGTTGTCTTATACAAATTAAATTTCTTCTTAAATTAGGAACATGTCTTAGCTCGTGCAACAACCAGTCATTTCCATTATGCAGCTTGACCTTTATCTTGCCTTTTCCGGCAATCTGGCAGGGCTCATCATCACCCAAATATATGTTGAAAATCACCTTGAACATAATCTAGAAAATATTTTCTATGGGGTGTAGCATGGAATCAATCCCCTAAATCTATTACCCAAGAATCATTAACATTATCTTAACACAGAATCAATGTATCTTGTAAAGTATTACTTGCAACATCAGCTTCCTTACTGTCATCTTCATTTCCATCTCCTTGTTTGTTTTTTTGAGACCAGCAATCAATCTTTAAATGTCTTGGCTTTCCTTAGTACCAACAATCTTTTCTTCCTCTAGATTGAGAGAGTCCTTTCTTTGACATCGCTCGTGACTTCTCATGCCTAGGGCTTTTTCCTCTTTCCTTTGATCTTCCCCTGTTCTCTACATTAAAAATAGTACCTGATGATGTTGAAGACTCGCCTGTGTTTTCCTGTCGCATTTCCTCACTTAGGATAACACCAACAACATCATCAAATTTCAAAGTATTTGAACTAGAGACAAAGCTACTTACAACCATAACCAAGCTATTCTAGCTTTCTAGCAAAGAACATAAAATTAAGAGAGCCCTAACCTCTTCATCAAAGTTAACTTTTACAAAAGGCAATTGGCTAGTAATTGTATTAAATTCATTTAAATCATCTGCTACAAATTCTTCCTCACTCATTTTTATATTAAACAAATGCTTCATAAGAAATACCTTATTCGAAGTTTAGGTTTTCTCATACAGTTTAGCCAGTGTTGCCATTAGATCTAAAGTTGTTGTTGATTTTGATATATTGAATGCTACAGATGGCGCAAGGCACAATCAAATGGTTCCTAGTGCCTTTCTGTCCATAATATCCCAATCTTCATCTAACATCGCAATCAGTTTCTTTGACTTTCCTTCCAATGGTTACCACTGATCCTTTTGATGTAGGTAATCCTCCATATGCATTTTCCATAACTGATAATTTTGGACATTGAATTTCTCGACTTTGAATTTGGTTTCTTCCATTGCTCCCACTCAAATATGAAAGTCCCTTCCAATTTAAAAAAATACACGGCTCTAATACCAATTGTTAGGGTTTAAGAACATCCAGAACAAATATAAATTAACAATTATATGTTGTACAAACACAAAAGGTGAAGAAAAAAGCATAACATAGATAACACGGAGATTTAATGTGGTTCACCCAAGATGGGCTACATCCATAGAACACAGTAGTCCAATCTTTTTTTATTATCCAATAAATCGTTATAACACCATTACATTGCCTTTTTAAATTCCATCCACTTATAACAAGCATTTTTTAGGGCAACACTCAAAGTCGGTTATTTTTTAGGGTTTTTTCAAAGTCGATTTTTTCAACAAAAAACTATGAAAAAAATTCCTCAAGGGCTACACCCCCAAACCCCTACTCTCAGGGGTTGCCACCCCCACTCGGGGTCCGGCTCAGCCACAGACCCTGGAAAGAATACATAATAAGTGTATAGTACTTGCATGATCAGTCGCCACATATCAACAGGCTATTATAGTATGTTGGATTTGGTTGTTGGATTCGAATAAGTTGTTGTCATTGATGTCAACCTATTTCTGTGAGTTTTTCCAGTGAGCTTGGGAACATTTTCTAATTTGGTTTGTTGTTCTTTGGTTATCAGTTCCTGTTGATGTTCCTGTCGGTATTCCCTCTGGTATATTCTGGTATGATCAGATCTTGTGCTAAGATTTTTGGATATTGTTTCGGATGATCTTGTGTATTTTCCTGTTAGATGGTTCGTGATTTGGTGACCTGCAAGTTAACTTTCTTCGTGATAGTTATTGATTGTTTGCATTCTTGAGCTTTGAGACGTTGACTAATGAAGAGTGTTGGTGAAACTATTTTGGATGATTCTAATGTATTTTTTGGTGTTTTCTAATCGTGTCCTATTTTTTTGGTGATTTGCATTGATCATTGTGTGAGTTCTGGTAATTTCTATCAATCGGTGTTGATTTGTGTGTTATGTGGTATTTCTGGTGGTGTAGCGTGTTGTGGATGATCTTGGCATGATTTTTGGTGGATGTGATCGCTTGGGATTTTGAATTAGGTCCATGCTATGTCATATTGGTCCAGTGGTTGATCTTTGTATCATGTAATGAATTTTTTGTATTTATGAGTTGGGGGTTGAGGGTTGAGGGTTTACTAGCCAACCTTGCTATCAAGGTTGATGATTTGTATATATAAGTGATATACTCATGTAGTTTAGGTGTTGCTATTATGTCTGTATTATCAGAGAGAGGTAATTGTACGAACAAGAGATATATCATTCAGTGAAGTGTTGTGGTGAGATTGGTGTTGCCGAGCAGACAACTATGCTTAACCAGAATTGTCATTAGGCATTTGGAGATGCTATTATTGTAGTTCATTTCTTCTGGATTGTAGTTCAATTCATTTTGTAATTCAATCAGACTTCCCTGAGGGTTGTAGCTTTTCGGGCATATATCTTTTGGTTGTGTTCCTGAATGCATGTGCATTCCCCATTGTAATATTTTTACATACTACTGCAAAATATCATCTTATTGTGGGTAGGTTCCCACCATGGTTTTTCCCTTGACTAGGTTTTCCACGTCAAAAATCTTGGTGTTGTGTGTTGTGTTGTTCACTTGCTTATCTTTTTGTTGTTGTAGTTTATCTGTTTATGCTTTGGTGTTTAAGTTTTCTGATTTCCGGTGACGACTGATTCATCCCCCCCCTCTCAATCTTCCTTCTTGATTGTTGCCACCAATTGGTATCAAAGCTAGATCCTCTGATAGAATATTAATCACTTGGGGAGATGCAGGATCACATCTCAAGGTATTCTTTTCAAGAAGGATAGTCTGAGGTTTGATGGAAGCAACTATACTGTGTGGAAGAACCGAATGGAGGTGTACTTGAAATGTATTGGAGAAAATTATTGGAAGATTACTAAGAATGTCTATATTGTTCCTCAGAACGGACCATCCACTCCTGACGAAGTTGAGTAAGTTGAATATAACATCAGAGCAAACAAAGTAGAACTTAGTGCCCTAACTGATTCTAAAATGACAAATATAATGGAACTTCAGACTGCACATGAGATCTCGGTGAAGCTTAAGATCCTGTATGAAGGTGATAGTCAAGTGAAGGTTGTTAAGTTTCAGAGTTTGAAGGGAAAGTATGAGACATTGAAGATGGGAGATGATGAGAACATACATTCATACATGGATAAGGTGAATGAGCTTGTTCTTAGTATCAGATGTGTCGATGGAAAGATTGAGGAAGATTGTTGCTAAGGTGTTGGGATCCTTGCCTCCTGCTTACAATCATAAGGTTGCTGCTATTGATGAGATCCAGAGTTTAACTACAGTGACAAGAGATGTGTTGGTTGGAAAACTTGCTACATTTGAGCTGAGTGAATTTGGAGAATCACATAGAAAGTCTGACAAATAATTTAAAGCATCAGCATCAGTTTTTGGTAAGCAGAAGTATGATCCTGATGAGTGCAAAATATCAAAGTATGAAAGAGAAAGAAGAGATATTGTGGAGCAAGAGAGAGTTGTATTAGCTTGAAGCATTGATTTCCTAGAGATTTCCTAAAGGTTTTGGTAAGTATAAACCTACCAGTGCTATTAACAAGAGACTGAGAAAAGCCTACAAAGAGTAAAGCCTATTGGTGCTATAACGAGAGACTGAGAAAATTTGTTGAGAGTGCATGTGTGAAGGTTGATGAGAACCTTGGGAAGGGGAATAGAGCTTATGATGAAGGTTAGCATGTTGTTTTATCTCCTATTCATCCTTAAGGACCTAGGCAAAATGATCTAGTAGAGACGGAGATTGTTAATCTAGATGTTGTTGCTACCGGTGAAGATTCTCAAAATCCTGAAACTGATGAACAATCAGAAAACTCCAAGGTATGTTAGACTGAATCACTTTGAAAATCAGATTATTGGTGACAAGAAAAAAGTTGTGATAACTAGAAGAAAGTTAGTTGCATAAGAGTTATGTTTAATTTCCAAAGTTGAACCTAAAGATGTTGTTGAAGCTTGTAAAGATGAGAATTGGATAAGAGCCATGGAAGAAGAATTAGATCAAATTGAGAAGAATAACACTTGGGAACTTGTGCCTAGACCTAAGGATAAATATGTTATTGGTACTAAATGGGTTTTTAAACAAATTGAATGAAGACGATGTAGTTAGAAATAAAGCTAGACTACTCTGTAAGTGTATTCACAACAAGGAATTGATTTTGAAGAAATTGTTTCTCTGGTTGCCAGAATTGAAGCTATTAGGTTGTTGCTTGCTTATGCTTCTTATAAATATTTCAAGGTATATCAAATGGATGTCAAATCTGCATTCTTGAATGGTGATCTAGAAGAGGAAGTCTACATTGAACATCCTGATGGATTTTCATTGTCGGATGAAATTGATATGGTATGCAAGTTGAAGAAAGAACTTTATGGATTGAATCAAGCCCCTAGAGCATGGTATGCTAGATTAGATGAATACTTGTTGAAATTGGGATTCACTAAAGGTGTTGCTAATAGTAATATTTACTTTAAAATTGAAAATGATAACATTTTGATTTTTGAAGTCTTTGTTGATGACATTATTTTGGGTGGTGATGATGATATGAGTATGAAGTTTGTCGGTGATATGGAAAAATAATTTGAGATGTCTATGATTGGTGAGATGAAATTTTTCTCAGGATTGTAGATTGCTTATACAGAGAATGGTATTTTTATATCTCATACTAAGTATGTGAAGGAATTGTTGAAGAAGTTTGGACTAGATGATTTTAAACTGGTTGGAACTCCTATGGTGACTGGTTGTAAATTGTCTAAAAATGATGAATCTCATAAAGCTAATCAGAGTCTATACATATCTAAGGTTGGTGGACTATTATATCTTACTCAAACTAGGTCTAACATTATGCATGTTATATGTATGGCTACTAGATATCAAGTTGATTTGAAGGAAAGTCATGTTACTGTTGTCAAAAGAATATTCAAATATCTAAAGGGATCTATGGATTATGGTTTATGGTGTTCAAAGAAAGATGATTTCATGTTGTGTGCCTACACTGATGCAGATTGGGTAGGTGATGTAGATGACTGGAAGAGTACTACTAGTGGAGAATTCTTTTTAGGTAAGAAGTTGGTTTCATAGGCTAGCAAGAAACAAGACTCAGTATCTCTATCAACTGTTGAAGCTGAGTACACTGTTGTTGCTAGTAATTGTGTTGGGACTCATTAAAATTGAGTCACATTTAGAGGCCCATTTCAAAAAATTTGCTCTGCATGTCAGAAAAGTACCTAAATGAGTCAGTTTGAATGGCCTAATTAGAGAGGGTAAAGTGGAGCCAGTTGATTTTCAAGGGGTAAGGCTCGGGATTCATGTCCTACACCTTTCATTTGGCCTATTCAATGATGTGCAACTTTCAGAATTCAGTTTGGATAAGTTTATAAGGTACCCATTTTGAGGGGTGAGCTGAAAGTGTATTTTAGGCACAAATGCAGATTTTATTGAATAGCCTACTTTGAGCAAGTATATATTTTTCCCTGTTGATTTTCATGAATAAATTAAAAATAGATTCAATTGTATGCATAAATTTGATTCACCCTGCAAAGTTTCAAGTCTTAACGAATCCATTTGCTCAGTTTTTGAAGATCAATCCATTTGCAGTTTGTGTGGTTTGATTAGTCCTTGTTTCGATAGCTAGTCGGAGCCCTGTTTCACATAAGTGTAAAAGTTGCCTCAGTGAGTTTCATGCCAAAAAATTTCTTCCAAGTTAATGCTGGTATAAATGACAAGCTATGTTTCAAATTTCAAGCCTCTGCCAATCCATTTGATCGGTTTTCAAAAGGGTTCATTTAGCCATCGTTTTTAGTGATCCGTACTTTCAGTGTTATATCAGTTAAAGTAGTTGTTTTTATGAGCGCGCCATTTGTATCTAGTCTAGCTTTTGGTCAAACTGAGAAACCAAATATTTAGTATGTACTTCAAGGTACCTGTGTTTCAAATTTGAGGGCCTACAGAGGTCGTTTGATATTTTTGAGAAAGGCATCATGTGTTGCCAAAACATTGACTTCATCAGGTCGGCAGTGTCGACAAAGCCAGTTGATCATGTTCGCCAATTAATATCTCTTCGCTTGGGACTCGTCTTGAGAAACCGCTTGGCAGTGTTCATGCTTGTATATCAGAGTACATGCCTGTAAATTTTCAAGGTCCAAAAAGGTGTTTTGACCGGCTTGAAAAATACGTCTTTGTGATTAAATGCGAAAATATGGCGTAGGCGCCTGAAAGTCGCGAAACTCAATTTAATGATCTGAAAACGATGCCAATCATTTCTAGAGGTGTGTCAGAGGTTCTTGAAGCATTTCGAAGGTCAGTTGCATGAAAATGAAAAAAAAATTAGTCGGACCCACTTTGGGGCCCGACCTGGCTCATGCCCGTGTATTAATTTTAATGGTGAAATGTTCTTTTTCCTGGCAATATATGCGTCTCCTTGTCAATTTGACTATAATTCGCCCGTAGGATGGTGAGAGGCGACTTCAGTGTTGTATATGAATTGATGGACATATATTCGAAATAAAAATGTATAAGCCATTAAAACTCTCAGCAAATCCAATTGATGGATTAGAACCTTCAGCAAAGTAGTAAATGAGTAGCATAGCGAACAACAAATGCAATTAAATTGCAATGTCCTCCCTACTGTTCATGGTGGTTGAGTGGAGTTTAAAAAATCTTCAAGCAAATGCACATTGGCATAAGGATCATGTGGAGGTTTTATGGTTTTAGCAAATGCAATTGTTAGGTGCAGACTCAAATCCACTATCCTTGCCAAATCCTCCTTGCCTATGGCACATATGTTGTTGTTGTGAAAGGGGTGTAAAATCATTTAAAACAAATGCCTTGGCAGGATTAAAATGTAGAGTTTCCCCTATTGTGGTGACTTTGGAAAGGCATTTAAAAGTTTTCAAAACAATGCAGACTAGCAGGTGTGATTCCAATCTTCCTCTGCAGTGAGATATGGTGAAAGAATTTTAAAATTTAAACCAATGCAAGTTGTCATGCTCACATGGAGATTGAAGAAAGAACAACATGCTGAAAATGAAATAACGCTATGGCAAATCTATGTGGCTGTTTGGAAGCCACATTAAATATGTAGCAAATGCATTTGGCAGGTATAAAGCCAATGTCCACAACCTTTCCCAGCATTATCCCATGTGTGACATGTTGAAGATGCTTAAGAAACTTTTAAGCAAATACAAACAGCAAAACCCCCCATGTTCCTCCTTGTCTTTCCCTGCTGGCGGTGATGGTTGATTAAAGGCTTTTAAACTTTAGCAAACATAACCATTGCTAGTTCTCCTCCCACGTTGGACACAACAGCAGGCAGCGTGGTGTGTTGAAGGAATTGTAGAAGAAGTCTAAGGTAGGCATAATGGCTAGTGAAAGACCAAGAAACCATTCAAGCAACATCCTCCCTTCACGTGGGTTGGAAGGGGAACATATGACGTGGTGAGTGAAGAGGCAAACAGAAGAACTTTCGATCAAATGCAGAAAAATTGCCATTAAAGCTCTGCACAAACCTCCAAAATACAGTTTCTGGGCAAAACCTTAGTCCCACATTCACTGGGAGGTGTATGTTTTGGTATTTATAACCAAATGTTCACCAATGCATAATGTCAAAGCCATCAAGGCTTTTGACGGATGGTGCCTGTTGGGTGCCCAAGGTGGACCCACGCGCATGGGCGTGCTTCCCAAGGCGGCTAGGAGGTGACAAATGGTGACAGGTGGAACCCACGTAGGCACACTTCCTGAGGTAGATGAGCGTAATTTTGCAAAGAAAGCCTAACTTAACCAGCGAGCATGTCCAAGATGGATCAACGGTCAGCGCAACTTCGTGAAGGCGAGATGCACGAAAGTTATGGGTCATGAAATGGCGAAAAGCATCCGTGAAAATTAAGCAGGGTAAAGATCGTGCAGGTTTGATGAAGATCAACGGTCCGCACTGCTTCGCAAATGAAAGGAGCTTTCCAGTTAAGGTCCATGAAATGGCAAAAGGCTCAGACCGAAATTGAAGCGAAAATGAAGTGGTAAAGATAGAGCAAGTTCGGGTTGATCCGATGGTCCGCGCGATTTCGGAGCTTGAAGTTGCACGATGGTTACCGTCTGTGAAATGGCGAAAGCTAGGTGGCGCTTAGGTGGTAGGTCCAGTCAGAGGTCCAGTAGGTGAGTCCTATCCCAATGGTGCCTAGGTGGCGATGACATGGCACAGAGCTGGCCGATAAGCAAGTGGACACGTGGCGGGGTGATAAGGTGTCATCCTAGAGGGCACCTAGTGGACCCCATCGACCAATCAGGTATCGACACATGGCAGGGCGTCAGAGCACAAAAGAGCCAAAAATCAAAATTAAAATTAGTTTATTATATAGTGCAGACTATATTAGAAAATTGAAAAATTTAAATGACAGAGCCACATAGTGATTAATTCGCCCAGAGGTCCATTTTTGGTCAAAATGGAAAGTATCATATATCACCGGAAAGCTCTCAAGATGAGGAATGCAGTTATGAGGTTTGTTTCAAAAAAGATCAGATTTTTTGAGAGCAGTTTCCATGGGAAGAAGAAGGAAAAGAATTCCAGTTAGAGAAAATAGACATCTGGCGATTTCGGTTGCAGACCTAATTTTCCCTCCTCTTCATATTCCCAATTTCTTCTCATTTGTAGTGATCTCAAGAATTTGGTAAAGAAACTCTGGCAAAAATATATTGAGGACCTTTTTTCTGGTTTTAAAGAGATTGCTCTGGGTTATGTAATATTTTTTAGGAATGAATATGAAGATACAAATCAAATTTTCAAGCCTAAAATTTCTTCATCTTCTTGTGTGCATTCTTTAGTTTGCTTGGTTTCATTTAGATAATCTAGTGTTATTCAAATGAGCATAGATTGTAAGGCAATCTTATAGATGTTATTTCTAGCCTTTCTCTTCAGGAGAGGGATTAAATGTGCAAGGAATATTTTTGTCAACAAATTTATTGTTTTGTGCTACGAATCTGATGAATTATTTTAGTTAACAGAGAGAGAAATTGTGTATATGTTAGGCATATATGAGGTTTATGAAAGCTGAGATGATGAGGTGTATTAGAATGTTCAGTTTTGAAAATTATTGTTTAATTTAGGTGACTCTGTGGCCTAGATAAGGCACTGGTATTTGTTGTGGGATTCTTTCTAGTTTTCTTGAAGATCAATACTAAAGAAGTATACAAGTTTTATTTCAATAGTTCAGTTTTATTAAGGTGATGAAATCCACAAGTTTTTTGCATTGGTTTATTGTGGATTTTGCTTAAGAGTGTGAAAACATTCACATAAGGTATACCCACCTAAACTTTGGATAAGTTCAAAGTGTAGAAGGTGTTTTTTAAACCCTTGTTATATGTTTCCATAAGATTGCTTTCTTATGTCCTCTTCCTATGCAAACAGAGTTGTTGATTAGATCTTGAAAGGAGGACAGGAGAGAATCAGAATTTGAGGACAACAAATTGCACTCAGATAGTTTGGATGAAGCAAATGTTAAAAGGTATCAGAATTATTTATGATGAGCCTACTGTTATATACTATGATAATTCCAGTGCTATAAACGTGTCAAAGAATTGGGTATAACATTCAAAGACTAAGCATATATCAATCAAATACAATTACTTGAAATAGCAAGTCAGTGAAGAGAAGGTGAAGATGGAATATATATCTACAAAGGAACAAATTGCTGATATTTTCACTAAGCCCTTGCCCGTAGATACATTTGTCTATTTGAGAAATAAGTTAGGGATAACCACCCCTCCTGATAAGAACTAGATGCATTGAGTTGCATCGATCTAGTGGATTTCAGAGCCCTATTCTTTTATTTGGATTGATGTGTTGGTGCTACTCCTCTGCTAGAGTAGTTTGTTGATTTGGTTGTGATCATGTTTCTGTGTTTTGGTGGAGAGAGATCTATGTTTTATATTCAAAGGGGGAGGGTTTGGTTTTCTATTTTTGAGAGATTTGGCATTGTTGTCAAAGGGGGAGAGATCATGTGAAAAATTGCACTATCTATCTTGATCTTAGGGGGAGTTTGCTGGTGATATCTTCTTTCTTTGCATTGACTATTTTTCACATTCATATGTTCCCATCAATGTCAAAGGGGGAGATTGTTGTAGTCTGTTGGATTCGGATATATTGTTGTCATTGATGTCAACATATTTCTGTGAATTTTTTTGGTGAGCTTGGGAAGATTTTCTAATTGGGTTTGTTGTTCTTTGGTTATCGGTTCTTGTTGTTGTTCCTGTTGATGTTCCTATCAGTATTCACTCTGGTATATTCCAGTATGATTAAATCTTATGTGAGATTTTGGGATATTGTTTCGAATGATCCTGTGTATCTTCATTTTAGATGGTTCATGATTTGGTGACCCACAAGTTATCTTTCTTCGTGATAGTTGTTGATTGGTTGTGTTCTTGAGCTTTGAGATGTTGACTGATGAAAAGTGTTTGTTCAACTATTCAGGATGATTCTAACGTATTTTTGGTGTTTCCTAATCATGTCCTATTAGTTTTGTCAATCTGCATTGATCATTGTGCGAGTTTTGATCATTTCTATCAACTGGTGTTGATTTGTGTGTTATGCAGTATTTCTAGTGGTGTAGCGTGTTGTAGATGATCTTGGAGTGATTTTTGGTGGATGTGATCATTTCAGATTTTGAATTAAGTCCATGCTATGTCATATTGGTATGGTGGTTGATCTTTGTATCGTGTAATTAATTTTTTGTATTTATGAGTTGAGGATTGAGGGTCTAGCCAACCTTGCTATCAAGGTTGATGATTTGTATATATGTGATATACTCATGTAGTTTAGGTGTTAGTATTATGTCTGCATTATTAGAGAGAGGTAATTGTGCAAAAAAGAGATATATCATTCGATGAAGTGTTGTGGTGAGGTCAGTGTTGCAAAGCAGACAATTGTGTTTAACCAGAGCTGTCATCAGGCATTAGGAGATGCCATTATTGTAGTTCATTTCTTCTAGATTGTAGTCTGATTCATTTTGTAAGTCAATGAGAATTTCCTAAGGGTTGTAGCCTTTCAGGCATATATCTTTGGAAGTGTGCCTGAATGCATGTGCATTCCCCATTGTAATATTTTCACATACTACTACAGAGTATCATCTTATTGTGGGTAGGTTCTCACCATGGTTTTTCCCTTGACCAATTTTTCCACATCAAAAATCTTGGTGTTGTGTGTTGTGTTGTTCATTTTCTTATCTTGTTGTTGTTGCATTTTATCTATTTATGCTTTCATTTGGTGTTTAAGTTTTTTGATTTCCAGTGAACACCAATTCACCCCCCCCCCCCCCCACCCTCTTAGTCTTCCTTCTTGATTGATGCTAACACAAGAATTCAGTAGGGTAGGGCTCTTGAAGGTGGAATCCCAAAACTTGTAAACCCTAGCAGCTTCCAAATTCCTTAGATAAGGGCAGTCAATAGTTGGATACTTAACAGTGATACAATTTGTCCCCAATGGGAACTCTGCTTTGATTTGGGTATCCTAGTAGTCTAGAGTAGGCACAGTATACCCATGCAAAGTATCATTCGATGGTGGGAAATGAAATTTCCCACTCAAGTAATTATCTCCACTGTAGGCAATAAAAAAAATTTCATTTTATGTAAAAATAAGGAGGTAAGAGATGAAATCTTAAATGGTAACATTAGGTTTTTAGATGGATATTATTTTCACTGTTTTGAATGGATCCCTAATTTTAATTCATTTAAATTTACACCAAATTTTTTTCCTAAATGGATAAACATTAGTAGGCTCCCAATTGAATACCACACGCCTGCAATTTTAGAAGATATTGGATCTGCTATGGGTACTTTCTTAGGGTGTGAAGTTATGACCGATTCAAACAAATTGAAAGAGATAAAGATTCTCATTAATATAGACCATAAAATCAAATCGCTAACCCCACTGGATTTGAAATTTGATTTAGGAATATGGAAAATTAATCCTACAATTTATAATTGATGAATAAACAAAAAGGATATAATCCTAAAAACTAGGTATAGATAGAGGGAACCAAGAACGAGTACAACCAATTATGAACCTAAAATTAGCATTAAACTCAATCAATCAAGAGGGGGTTTTATTATTGAGCCTAGAGAAAACCATCAAGAAAATCTTATCTCTTTGGCTAGGAAAAGGGATTCCATTAAACGAAGATTGCCTACAAGGGAGGCTATTAGGAAAAGTTGTGAACCCGATCCTAAGGGCTTGGAGAAGTCTGATAGGAGGAGTAATAGGCCTAAAAACAATATCTCAAAGTATAATTCTCGAAGTAAGATTTTGGAGAAAAATGATAATATTGATAGTCATAATGGGCCTGATACTAAAGGTGGATGTGGAGTGAGGGAGCTTTGGGAGGAGGCCCCTTTCCAAGATAGTATAGATATCCCAAAGATTAAAGAATCATCGATCGATTTATTTAAGAAAGCCAATAAATTCAAGAGGGATGTTGAAAGTTAGTTGGCTATTGTGGAAGAAGGGGAGCTTATTCCCGAGGAACAAATCTTGAAAAACATGAAGTTTTCTCCCTTTGATTTCATTATAAGTTATCCACAAAACATTGGGAACTTAGATCCTAGACCGAAGGCACAAGATATTCTCCATGAGCAACTAAAATCACCAATCTGGGACAATGACATTTCCATCTCTAAAGTAAAATAAACTGAACATTTGGACATTGAAGCAATTAATAGCTTCATGGGTCTTGATCTTGTGGAAGAAGAGGATAATGAAGAGGCTTTAGAAGAAGAAAAAAATTCATAACTAAAATTATTGAACTTATGGAATCTGAAAAATGAGGAGTCTGAGATTGCAGACTACCCTAGTGCTATACATGTGAGAGAGAATATGAGTTTGGGATTATCCCAGGATATAGCAGGAAAAGTTACCCCAGATTGCATAAAAGTAAGTAAAAGGAGGGATAGGAAATCACTCAATGAACATAGGTAGTTGGTCGAGTATGTTGTTGATCAAACAAAAATCACTGAACTACTAAACATAGGGAAGGGGAAGGACCTTCCCAAGGGGCAATGAAGGTCATCACATGGAAGTGTATTGTGAAATGTTGTATCTTTTCACAAAATGTTGAGATCATAATGTTGCAAGAGATTAAGTTAAATAAGAAAGATATAGTTTTTTTTGGGTAGAAAATAGGAGTTTGGAAGATGGATGGGGTTCCAATAGAAGGGGCCTTTGGAAGATTAAGTATAATCTGGGACCTAGGATAGTTGTGTGTGAAATTAAGAGGAGTAGCAGATACAGGATGTGATATTGTTGGCAATTTTGATGTTTGATGCTATGATTGTCATTGATGGTAACACACTTGTCTTGAGATCATTTTGTCTGTATGAGTTAAAGTTCAACCGGTATTTGTTCCAACCGGTATCATGTATTATAGTCTTTAGACTATCGGTGTTTTGCAGGAAGTATTCACTGGTCTTAAGTGGCATAAAGACCCCAAGCGGTTTGAAGGATCTCAAGCAATATGAAGAAGAGAAGCGGCACAACACATTTTTTCCAATCTTCATTTTGTTAAACCGGCAACCGGTATTTTGGTTAAACCGGTATTTTGTATGAACTGGTAATACTCTGTGATGAGTTACCAACCAGCATTTTGTGATGACTTACCATCCACCAATTGTTTGACGGTGCCAACACTTTGGCGGTGCATATTGTGACGTGTTAACAAAAGTGTCCAGATACATTGAACCTAGGAAATTGTATTGTAATCCTATTGGACCGACATGAAATCAGATTCATTTATAAGGATATCATGTCTAGGGTTTTAGGTTGTTGGTATGATTGATATTGTTGTGAGGGTTTAAGGTGGTTGAGGAGTTAGAAAGAGTTTGCATGTGTAGAAGACTGAAGTAATGCTGAAAAGCATTAGGAACGAGCTATCAAGGATCTAAACAAGCAATATGTGCTATTAGCTAGATCACCCACTTGTTGATTACTCACATCTTCGACAAGTCTATAGCCCTTAACCGGGTAGGCCCAAAAGCCTTTTGTAAATTTTCTAATAAGGTGGTTCACATCTGTGGATCTAAAATCCTCTAGCAAGGTAGTCTTTAATCGGACTTATCTCCTAACACAAATTGAGATTCCTAACAGGATCTATTCTGGTAAAGAACATTGTAAGACCTTAACCGGTCTGACCTTAACCGATCTAGTTCCTATTCTGCAGATAGTTACTTGTGAGTTCCATCTCACCATGGTTTTTCCCACTTGGGTTTCCACATCAAAATCTCTTGTGTTATGGTGTTTGTGCTTTTGTGGGTGAATGCCTTATTTGCTATTTGGTTTGCATGTGTGCTAACTGGTTTGTTTGCTAAACTGTTTTACCAGTTTATTGTTAGTCTAGCAAAGTGTTTAAGTGCAAATATTTTTGGCATACTAATTCACCCCCCCCCCTCTTAGTATTCATCAATTGGTATCAGAGCCTACCTTTCTATAAGTTTAACCACTTGGAAAGAGATCCGGGGGAATACACATTGAGGGAACTTACTCATCGACTCATTCAGTCTGAGCAAGCCTATGATGAACTTATGGTAAAATATAAGGCCTCTTACGCAAAAAGGAGAGAACTTGTTGAGAAACTGATGGAGCTATCTGAAAATAGTTCTTCTGGTGAAGCGGATATGGAAGCCCTAATTCAAGAAGTAGAAAAGTTGAATGAATCAAACTCCAACCTGAGAAAGGAGTTGGAAGGACTGACTATCCGAATGTGTCAAGAGCTTGAAACCTAGAGGAAGGCTGAAGATCTGGTAAAGGACAAAGATCATGAGATCTCCAAGTTGAAGCAAGAGATCAGTGCTCTAACCGCTCAACTCTATGCAAGAAAAGTGGAAAAGGAAGACATGCAAGGAGAACTGAACATAGCCATCTCTAAGAATGAAAACTTGATGGAAACAAATGCTGCCATTTCCAAAGAACTCTCTGAGTCAAAGGAAATACTTGCTAAGTTCAACAAAAGTACTGTCAAGCTAGAGCAAAAGCTTGAATTTACCAAACCTGTCAAGAATACTGATGGACTTGGTTATTCTGGTCACGAGGAAGGTGAGACCTCTGGTGCAAATGTTGAAGCATCAAAGAAGCAACCGACATTCAAAGGTAAAGGTAAGAAAAACTTCAAACCTATTTGCTTTAACTGTCTTAAAGAAGGACATACTGCCAATGTGTGTAGGAGTAAGGCTTAAAATAATTTTCCTTATTTTCTAAATGATAAGCCTAGACCCAATAGATTCAATGGTAACTATTATGCATGCAACAAGTTTGGGCATAGAGAATTTGAATGCAGGTCTATCATGCACAACACCGGAAGGTATCCTCAGAGGAATCAAGGAGTTGGTCTGGAATCTTTTGTGAACCAGAATCCCAACCGGTTTAATACCTATAATCATCAGTCAAGTACTGGTGGCTATCAAGTGGCAACCAGATGGAGAGAAAATTGTTGGATTTGTCATGGTCATGGTCACACTGCTGCAAAATGCAGGAGGAAGAATGGAAACATGAATAATGGACCTTGGAGAGCACCTAGAGTGGTTTGCTATCACTGCAACAAACCAGGTCATATTACCAGATTCTGCAGAAGTAGAAAGAACATATCTGATGATATACCGGTCACTCCGGAAGGAAAGATTGACATTGACACTGTTCAATCGGATATGAAAAAAACCTGGAAGAAGAAACTAGTGGTGTTACAAGAAGAACTGGTTTCTGCACCTACTGTGGAAATATCGGAACTGGCAAACTAAGCATTAGAAAAGCTTAGGGGGAGAAAATGGCAAAATGTTTTGAACCCTTAGTTTACACCGGTAAAAGACCTTAACAGTGTGTGATACCTATCTTGTGGCGGAAGACCAGAAACGGTAAAAGGAAAATTAGGGTTTATGCCCTAATAGTGGAGCATTAATTGTGGTAGGTGAGGAACCTATTTAAAAGAAATTTTGAAGTCATTTCTCACTTATCATTTTTCAAAGCGAAGAAGGTTTTCAAAGTGCAGAGTGATGATAAAGTGATTTGTGATGCAATTCAGAGAAAGTTGGAAATCTTGAAGGAGATTCAAAAAGCAAATTGCAAATGGTCAAGAGAAGAATGCAAAGTGGTGATTGTGCAACCGAAGAAGCGTAAAGAGAAGAGGAATTTGCAAAATCCTAAATTCTTGTGTTTCAAAAGGTATTTCTCAAGCTTTCTGTTTTATCATGGCTTCCGCATCTCATGATAGTTCTAGTGCAATTGTCGACTCTATGGATTTCATTCGAAGAAAATTGAAATATAATGCTTTGTCACAAGTACCGGCTGGGGTTATAGTAGAAGAAGGGATCTCAGATTATATAGACTGTAAGATTGAAGACCTAGGGTCCTTAGCAATCCATTCATAGCTAGGTTTATTTTGTGGAAAAGATAAAAAGATAAAACCAGAGTATAGCATTTTGGAGAAGAAGAAACTCCATAATGACGTCTACTTCCTAGAGGATTTCATAGATGACCATATTAGGATCATCCTGAGCAGAGTTCATGGTGACAAGATGTACCTAGAGAGAATGCATGATATCACTCCTCAAGCTATTCATGTCGTCACCAGTTTTTGCAATACAGGGGAAGTTCCAGCCCTAAGAAAGGTCAGCAAGATAGAAATGTCCAAGCTCACCGGTTCAGTGAGTGACTCACGAGGAATGACTGTTAATTCCATCAAGGATGACCTCATGAAATATGCGTGCATGGTAATTGGATACCGGGCGTTCTTAGCCAGCAGAATTAACTCTATATCTGCTGCAGCGGTAAATGCCACTTACCGAATTATTAAGGAAGATGCATCATTTGACCTCTGCACCGGTATGCAAAGGCAACTCCTATTGAATTTGAAATCAATCAAACAGGATAATGCACTAAAGTTCAAGTTTGGTCAGCTACTAGTCAGATTATTCTTTTATTTCCAAGGTTACTTCCCAGGAGTGGGAGACATTCAGTGGTCTATGGATTAACCAGTTACCAAGTAGATCAAAGAAATTCTGCAAGCAGTCAGAACCGGCTACCCTGATGTTCTGAATAGGTACTTTGATGAGTTTAGAGGCAAGATGAGCTTAAGGATGAGGATATCCAATGACATATTCAAGAAGTATGAAGATGATATCTGCTTTATCATCAATATTGATCAATGCATAATGGAGGTCGTTGAGCCTAGATAGGAAGAAGTGGAGCCTATGGGCTATAAGGTGATGTATGATATGCTAGACGGGTATGCATCTACCCTAATTGCCTCACCCCTAGATCCCAAGGTAAAGAGAACCAGCACCTATCTGGAAAGGGTTGCACCGATTGTAGAATCCCCTGCAAAGAAAGGAAAGGCAGTGCCTTCTGCATCGGCACCAGTAACGATAGCCAATCCCAAAGTGACCAAGCAGTCACCTGTGAAGAAGAAACTGGAAGTGACACCTACAAAAGTCTTTGAGAGGAAGAGGAAGACAAGGAATGCCTCACCGGACTCAGAAGAAACTGTGTCTGAGGAAAAACCTAAGAAGATAAAACAAGCAAAGAAAAAGACAAAGAATGAACCGGCATCATCGGCACCGGTAAATATTGACATCTCCTCCTACAAACCTTTGACACATTGTCAAAGAACCATAAAAAATATTAGGAGAAAACTATTGAATGATTTGATTGATTGTTTTGATGATTTCAATGATGATGAAAAAGAAGCTATTGAAAATGAAATCATTAAATATTTATGTGCTAATGACTAGTCACCCTTAGAAATTAGATCTGAGACATCGGATTCTTTGTATAAGTCCCTAGATAATAAATGGTGCATTGCCATAGAGAAAGAATGGGAAATGAGGGATAATGTTTTTGCTCAATACTTTCCTGACCTGTCCAATTCAGAGTTATTTGATGTCATCAATCAAAATAAAGGACTTTTCTTCACTAGAAGAAGAAGACTTTGGTTGTTAGAAGGAAGAATAGATGATGTGGAAAAAGACACCCATCTTCATATGACAATAGCGGTTCATACACATAAAGTGCTTCAAGATATCAAGAAGGTTGCACAAGAACTGGCAGTGACAAAACTCGATGAAGTGTTTGATGATGAAGGAAATCCGGTTGTTGAACCTATCGACACTATTGATGTTGATGCTCTGGATGAAGAAGATGTTGCTCAGGGAACACCAATAGAAGCAACAAGACAGGAGAAGCAGGCAGAATAGGCAGATAAGCAAAAGGAAACTGAGGACAAATAGGAGGAAGCAAAGAAGAAAGTAGATAAGAAGAGAGAAGAAGAGGAGAAGAAGAAGGATGAAGAAGATAAGAAGAAGAAGAAAGAAGAGAAGAAGAAGAAGAAGAAAGAAGAAGAGGAGAAGAAGAAGGAAGATGAAGAGGAGAAGAAGAAGAAGGATGAAGAGGAGAAGAAGAAGAAAGATGAAGAGGAGAAGAAGAAGAAGGATGAAGAGGAGAAAAAGAAGCAGGATGAAGAAGAGAAGAAAAGGAAAGAGGAGGAGGAAAAGAGAAAAGAGGATGAAGAGAAAAAGAAATAGGAAGATGCAAGGAAGAAGAAAGAGGAAGAGGATGAGAAGAAGCGAAAGGAAGCAGAAAAGAAGAAGGAAGAGGAAGATAAGGCAAAGGAGAAGTGGAAGGAAGTGGTGAAGAAGAAGGTAGAGGAGGATAAGGAAGAGAAAAAGAGAAAAGAAGCAGAAAAGAAGAAGGCAGAAGAGGACAAGAAAGAAGAAGCGGCAAAGGGTACACAGATGGAGACTCCAAAGGCAACCGGTAGTCTAGCCAAACCGGCTGACCTCACTAGTCCAATTGACCTCTAGTCTGCAAGTGAAATAGAGTTGCTGCAGAGCATTAAGATTGCTAAAGATTTCCTTGAAGCAATAAGGAGAAAGAAGGAGGAAGATGTGATCCAAGTTGCAGTGGACACTCTTACCGGTTTGTTACCCGGCACAAACCTCCCCAGCACCGACTCATCATTATCCCAATTGAAGCTCATATACACAGTACTGGATGATCAAGTGTAGAGCTTAGAGGAGGTAGCAGAGGAAAATTCCAAGAAAGAGCATCAAAAGGCTCTCAACATTGCCCTAGTAAAGAAACTTAATGAGCTCAAGTCTGAACTGCAAAACGCATAGAAGGATATAAGGAATGCTCTGGATGAGGGGAATCTTCTACTCAGCAAATTTGCCAACCCCATTTGTTCTGTGACGATGTGCTTGCATAGAAGCAAAAGCTTCAATCTGATTTATAGTCATACATGAGCACCTTCAAGCCGCCATATGACTCCTTTACAGCTTGTGGGAAAACCGTTCACCGATTTCATATCCAGTCTGCTAAAATAGAGCATGAGATCAGCACTCGGTCATGAGATTTGTAGGAGCTACAACTGGTTCTACTCCCACATGTACAAATACTTCAGAAGTGCTATCTTAATTTGGATTGCTTAACAGTGACACGGGAGATGAGCACAATAGATGCCATGGAAGAACAGGTCTCCCAGATGCAGACAGAGAAAGAAGTAGCCACCTCCCTACTTGAGTCCTGGTCTTTATCTATGAAACAATTCTTGCAGGACTTTAAATTTGTTTTTGACAAGTTTTACTATTTATTGTAATAAACTCTTATTTCTTTAATACCAAATGAAAACAGGGTTTGTTCAGCTGTACTTTGTCATTGTTGGCAAAGGGGGAGAAGTATTTTGGTATTTAAAATTTTGATGTATGCTATGTAAGGAAATAAGTTATACATTGTTTTATTTACAAAAGGGATAGTGTATATGCTTAGGGGGAGTAATTTTGCTTATGGCATAATTTTGTTGTAAAACACTTAGATGTCAAAATTTTCCTAAGTGTTGCCATCAATGCCAAAGGGGGAGATTGTTGGAAATTTTGATGTTTGATGTTGTGATTGTCATTGATGGTCACACACTTGTCTTGAGATCATTTTGTCTATATGAGTTAAAGCTCAACAGGTATCATGTATTATAGTCTTTAGACTATCGGTGTTCTACAAGAAGTATTCATCAGTCTTAAGCAGCATAAAGGCCCTAAGCGGTTCGAAGGATCTCAAGCGGTACGAAGAAGAGAAGCGGCACAACACATTTTTTCCAGTCTTCATTTTGTTAAACCGGCAACCAGTATTTTGGTTAAACTGGTATTTTGTATGAACCGGTAATACTCTGTGATGAGTTACCATCCACCGATTGTTTGACGATGCCAACACTTTGGCGGTACATATTGTGTCGTGTTACCAAAAGTGTCCAGATACATTGAACCTAGGAAATTGTATTGTAATCCTATTGGACCGACATGAAATCAGATTCCTTTATAAGGACATCATGTCTAGGGCTTTAGGTTGTTGGTATGATTGATATTGTTGCGAGGGTTTAAGGTGGTTGAGGAGTTAGAGAGAGTTTGAATGTGTAGAAGACTAAAGTAATGCTGAAAAGCATTAGGAATGAGCTATCAAGGATCTAACAAAGCAATATGTGCTATTAGCTAGATCACCCACTTGTTGATTACTCACATCTTCGACAAGTCTATAGCCCTTAACCAGGTAGGCTCAAAAGCCTTTTGTAAATCCTCTAACAAGGTGGTTCACATATGTGGATCTAAAATCCTCTAGCAAGGTAGTATTTAATCGGACTTATCTCCTAATAGAGATTGAGATTCCTAACAGGATCTATTCTGGTAAAGAACATTGTAAGACCTTAACCGGTCTAGTTCCTATTCTACAGATAGTTACTTGTGAGTTCCATCTCACCGTGGTTTTTCCCATTTGGGTTTCCACATCAAAATCTCTTGTGTTATGGTGTTTGTGCTTTTGTGGGCGAATGCCTTATTTGCTATTTGGTTTGCATGTGTGCTAACTAGTTTGTCTGCTAAACTATTTTATCGGTTTATTGTTAGTCTAGCAAAGTGTTTAAGTGCAAAGATTTTTGGCATACTAATTCACCCCCCCCTCTTAGTATTCATCAGAAGCTTTAAGAGTACTTTAAATTTTATGTTAATTAATATATATGTCCCCAAGTTGATCCAAGAAAAAAGAGATGTCTGGAGAGATCTTGAAAATCTGTTAGAAGAATTCAGAGATCAGAATTTCTTTATAGGAGGTGATTTTAATTCTATCTTAAGCCATTCGGAGAAATGGGGAGGGATCACTAGGGAATCCCAGACTACCATTGAATTTAGAAATTGGGTAAACAAAAATGAATTACAGGAGATAAAATCAAGAAGTGGCACCTACACATGCAATAATAGAAGGCGGGGATTTAGTCATATTGTGGAGAAATTAGATAGGTTCTTCTTTTAAGGGGGAGTGGATTTTTGTCACATTCTCAGAGCTAAAATTCTTCCATTGTCAAGATTTGACCATTTCCCACTATCTTATTAGATATTGGAGAAGAGACAAAACCTAGGAAGTGTTAGCAAATGCACACTCCAATAGACATTGTAGGTGATTGAAGGTTTTGTCATTGATGGCAACCTTGCAATCCTATGACACCGGCAAGACAAGTTACCAGCACCAGCAAGGACAGACTCTACCTTGGCACACAATCCACCGGCAATGAAAGGAAGCATACCGGCACACAGAAGCCGACAAGAATTTTGTTTATATTATATTTTGTAATTTATTGTAAAATCAATATAAGTCAACTTGGCAAATTGTAAAATGACTCATATATGTATGAGATCATTATAGAGCATTTGAAAGAAAGGAAGTGGATAGGAGAAATAAGGTAGACCTATTATGCGAATTATAGGTTAAGGGTTTATGTATGAAGCAGAGCTATAAACCGGTACTGGATCTGGCATAGTAGATGCTATTTTGAAGCAGTACAAGATATTGGATTAATATAATCCATTATGTAAGTTAGTGAGACTTCCCATTTTGTAATTGAGTAGTGAGCTCTAGGCACTTTGCCTTCCTGCATGTGCAGGCCGCTCTTGTAGCAGTAATATTCTCTTATTGGCCTGTAAGTGAATATTGTGGGTCACAAATCCCACCGAGGTTTTTCCCACACCGGGTTTCCTTGTTAAACTACTGTGTTATGGTGTGTTTTTCATGTGGTTTTTGTTATCTCTATTTATTGCATTACTTTCTGTTTATCGGTATATAGTATTAATATGTTCTACATGTTTTAAGTTAAGAAATTGCTTTAACTGGTTAGATACTGATTCACCCCCCCCCCCCCTCTCAGGATCTGTGGGAATCCTAACAATTGGTATTAGAGCTTGGTCCTCTATATTCAGAAGTCTAACAACTTGAGGAAGATCCTCACACCGGTAGAGATGGGAAACTTGATGAAGCAATTAGAAGTAGATCTCTCAGACTATGATGCAGAAAAGTTGAAAAATATCAAACTTCAAGCACTTCAAGAAAATCTTACCATTGCAAGAAACAAGAGAAGAGAACTTTGTGAAAAGATGCAATTTGAGAATGATGAAAAGGAAACTCTTAGTGATCTGATAAATAAGCTAAAACAAGAGAACATGGCAACAAAAAATGTGATGCAGGTTATGACTATGAGATTTTGAAACAAGAGAACATGGCAACAAAATTGGTCATAACTCAGAGAATTACAGAATGAATGTTAGATGTTATGTTTGGGGAAGATTTGGACACTTATCTAATCAATGTATAACACAAACTGGCATAGGATATGGAAAAGCTATTCAGAAAAATAATGTGACTTGTTATGTTTGTAACAAGATTGGACATATTGCAAAATTTTGTAGAAGCAAGTCCTCACCGGTAAATAACAAAGGTCCTAGTTTGAAAGGTAAATAAAAAGTTGAAGAAGTTAAGAAGGAATTCTCAAAACAATGGATCGGGAAATCAGAACTAAATGTTGACAGGAATACTCCTCCACCAGCAGAACAAATTAACACTCCACCGGCAGGAGACTCTTCATCTAACTGAAGAAAATTCCTTGAGGGTTTGGCAATAAAATGTGAAACATGCTATAGTTCCCTCGGTTGATGGTAAGAAGTTGAAATTAATTCTATACCGGCAAATGAGTTAAGTGATTACTTAAACCAGCAAGCATTAAATGTGGTGGTTGGCAAAATTAACATTATAAATCAGTGTTTTGGCTCCATTTTTACTTCACCGAGCATTCAAACATTCGAAGAGCGTGAAAACTCCTGAGCAAAGGCATTTCGAGCAAAGAAGTGAAGCAATTCAGCAAGCAATCTTTCCTAAGGCAGATAAAGGTATTTATAATCATGGCTTCTTCATCTATTCCAGAATTCATAGCAAACCCTACTATAGTCAAAGTAATCAAGCGCCCTAGACCTGTATTTCAGTTAGTTCCTGAAATTGCCAAGAAGGATGATAATGTTGGTGCTTTTTCTCAAATTCCCAAAGGATTAGTTTTTGTAGAAGACCCTAGAATGTACATTCATTGTCACATAGAAGAATTAGATGATGAAGAAATCAAGAGCATGTATAAGACTGTATTTTGTGACGATTCCAGTAATGTGAAACCTGAACACAAAATAGTTGAAACCCTAGGATTCACTGAAATTCTCAGTATTCCAGATTTCCCTAAAGATGTTATAAGGATAGTTTTAAGCAGGGTACATGGTGAATTTTTTTGGCTAGACTCAGTCCACAAAATCACAAGGGAAGTAGTAAAGGCTGTGATAGGGTTACCCTCCACTGGTAATAGACCAGATAAAACAAAGAAGGTCTCAAATGACCTAGTGACTAACCTAACAAGTGCAACATCTGATAAAATATCTTTAAGAGTGAATGATGTAACCGACATCAATGTTAGATTCATTAGCATGATTTTAGGCTACAAAACCACACATGCAAACAGGTTAAATTTAGTCTCTAGCCTATGCATAAAGAGTTCCTATGATATGATCAAAGATAATGCAAAAATAGATGTGTGTGAATGGTTGAAAGATGAGCTTATTGAAAATCTTGGAAAGATTAAGAAAGACAAAAAGAGGACATTTAGATTTGGAAACCTACTTGTTTGTTTAATGCTACACATAACAAAATAGGTACCCGGTATTAGTAACAAGAATCTTGGTTTTGACATACCGGTAGGCAAACAGTTATCTGATTTACTAAACAACATGGGTGAGAATAGAGAAAAGAACATAGATGACTACTTTCAGGCATTGAAGGCCCGAATGAATACTAGAGTCAGATTATCACAAGAAATTGTAAATAAGTATAAGGATGAAATATGCTTTGTCATTAAGAAGGATGAGATTTGGATGGAGGTAGTTATCCCAAGAACCATTTGGGTTACTGAAATGGGTTATGAAACTGATGACCACATAATTGAAACATATGCAAAAGCCCTCCTGGAAGCACCTAAGGAACCTGAAGAAAAGGTATTTGGCAGTGTTGAGACTATTGAGAATCAAATTCAATCTAAGAAAAGGGTAAAGAAGGTAGAAGAAAGAGTAAGAAGAGGATCTAGAGAAGCAAAGGCTATCAAAGAAGATGTACTTAAAGAAACTAGTATCACTGAAGATGAGTTAGAGGCACTACAGCCAGAAACTCACCTTTCACCGGTAGCAACTTCTTTGGAAAGTGATATGCCAGCTGCATTTAAAAGAGTTATGAGAAAAAGGAAACCTTCACCAATATCTACACCTTCTCCTAGAAGGACCCAACAGAAACAACAGGCAATAAGGGTCCCGGCTAAGAAGTTAACTCCAAAGAAGAAGTTAACCCCTAAGAAGAAGACTCAACAAACCATTGCTCAAATTGACAAACTTCTAAATGAAATAACAGAGGATGGAAAGCTGAAGAACATCAATAAATTGTATGATTCGTTATCAACTGATGACAAGGAAAAAGTTGAAAACAATGTAATCCTACACTTGGACATTTACAAGAAATTTATGATGCAAGTTGTAGATGAATTACCGGTAGAACTGTTTAAGAGACTTGAAGCTAGAAGGAAACTTGTTGTAGAACTTGATAAGAAATTAAAAGTTGAAAAACTACTTGATGTTTATCTTGTTAACTCACCAAAGGAGATAGATGATCTGATTGCAGAGGCTAACCAGTCAGTATTCTCAACTACACACCATCATATAGCACTTATGGTTGGTAGAGTAAATGAGGTTGCAGAGGAAACTGCAAATGCATGGGACATATTCCTTGTAGAGAAGGAAAAATAGGAAGAATATAGAAATCCTAAACCTATCAAAGTATATCAAAAAGATAAGGATAAGGGAAAAGGCAAGTCTGGTGGACCACCTAACCTAAAAATAATAGATAACTTACCCCCACCGCCTCTAAATACTCCACCGGTAGTGACCACTGATAGTCAACCGGATAGTGAGAGTATGGGCATACCACAAGAGGACACAAATCCCAACTCTGAGGTGTTATATACAGTTGACATTTACACTAAGAAAGTTAATATTGTGGTAGATAAGGACTCAACAGGGAAAACTGATATGGCTAATGAGCCACTGGTAACAGATAGTATAGAAGGTAAACAAGCAGATGACCACACTAAGAAACAAACAGAGCAAGAGGCTCACTCATAGCAACAAGCTCACTCTCAGCAATAGGTTCATGTGGAAACAGTGCCACGAACAATAGCAGAGCAACAAAAACCTTTGCTTAAAGAAATGAAAACACAAACTGACCTACCATAGGTCACCACAAGCAAGGAAATTGCTCCCACTAGTGGAATACAGATTGTTGGTTCATCAAACAATGTGATAGAAGTTCTTCTGGATTCTATTAAGAAAATAACAGATTGTAGCTCACAAGCATACAGGGCAATAGATGACACCATTCCAATTTTGAAAATGATAGCACCTAAATGTAATGTAGATAATAAATATTCTTTGAGTCAACTTGACACTTTGTCTAAGTATATTACTGAAAACACTATGACAGTTGAACAAATAAAAGAGGAAGCATTCAAGGAGAGATTAGAGAAGGAAAAACACAAATTCTTTGAGGAAGAAATAAAGAAGTGTACAAGGAAGTTTGACACACTTCTACCGGAACTATGTAGTACATTAACGAAATTCAAAACTTTGTACAGAGACTCATGCAAAACTAACTTTTTGACAGTAGATATAGATAGGAAGATTAGCAAGATACAGGAAGAAATAAATCAACTTGCTGACAGTTTCATTAATTCATCTAATTCATTATCAGTTTTTGAGCAGAAGATAACAGGTTTTGAGGAAAAACTATTAAAGTTGGAAAGAGAAAAAGAAAGAATAATAGGTAAGGCCAAAGATCTTAAATGGAGACTTAGTCCAAAATTGGACTATCTCGCCTCCTTAAGGAATGAAATATCTAATGCTTTGATTCAAGGATAGAAAACACTGGCAGAGCAAATGCAACACCTCACTGGTACAGTTTAGAGGACAGAGGCCGCAATAAAAGATAACAAAAAGTTCATTGAAATCCCGAATCTGGTTTTGGCAGATCTTTTTCAGATTGTAACCAATCGGTTACAAGGATGAAGCAGGAAACCACACTCAATTGATACTTTGACAACCTTTGTCATTGATGCCAAAGGGGGAGTAGTGGAATGAGAAAAATAATCAGTAAAATGACTCATTAGCTCAGCGGAAGCACACATTCTTCTGGTACACAATTTTGGTAGTTCTGGCAGATTCTTTTTGAATGACAGTTTTTGGATTTTTCTCATGAGTGTTGCCATCAATGCCAAAAGGGGAGATTGTTAGCAAATGCACACTCCAATGAGACATTGTAGGTGATTGAAGGTTTTGTCATTGATGGAAACCTTGCAATCCTATGACACTGACAAGACAAGTTACCAGCACCAGCAAAGACAGACTCTACACTGGCAGTGAAAGGAAGCATACCGGCACACAGAAGCCGACAAGAATTTTGTTTATATTATATTTTGTAATTTATTGTAAAATTATTATAAGCCGACTTGGCAAATTGTAAAATGAATAATATATGTATGAGATCATTATAGAACATTTGAAAGAAAGGAAGTGGATAGGAGAAATAAGGTAGACCTATTATGCGAATTATAGGTTAAGGGTTTATGTATGAAGCAAATCTATAAACCGGTACTGGATCTGGCATAGTAGATGCTATTTTGAAGTAGTACAAGATATTGGATTAATATAATCCATTCTGTAAGTCAGTGAGACTTCCCATTTTGTAATTGAGTAGTGAGCTCTAGGAACTTGGCCTTCCTGCATGTGCAGGCCCCTCTTGTACCAGTAATATTCTCTTATTGGCCAGTAAGTGAATATTGTGGGTCACAAATCCCACCGAGTTTTTTCCCACACTGGGTTTCCTCGTTAAACTACTGTGTTATGGTGTTTTTTTCATGTGGTTGTTGTTATCTCTATTTATTGCATTACTTTATGTTTACTAGTATACAGTATTAATATGTTCTACATGTTTTAAGTTAAGAAATTGCTTTAACCAGTTAGATACTGATTCACCCCCCCCCCCCCCCTCTCAGTATCTATGGGAATCCTAATAGGAAGTGCCCATTTAAATTAGAGAAGATGTGGTTTAAAGAGGAAAGTCTTATGAATTAATCGAAAAATTGTGGAAGGAAGCTTAGTTCTCAAGATATTAAGCCTTTTGCTTCATTTTAAAACTTAAATCAGATAAAAGAAAGCTCCTCAATTGGAATAAGGAATAGCTTGGCAACATTTTTGAAACCAAAGCTAAATTGGAAAAAGATCTAAAAACTTTAAATAACAATGTTATTGCAAAATGAATGGACCAAGAGAGATATCTAAGGGAGAAATAACTACTGAGAGAAGATCAAAATATCCTCGCCAAAGAAAAAATATATTGGTGATAGAAATCCTAGGAAGTATGGCTGGCTAAGGGGAGATAAAAACACTAATTTTTTCACAACACAAAACAATGAAGGAATATCAATAGAATTTCAAAAATAAGAATAAGAAATGGAGATATCACAGAAGACCCCTCAAGGATTGTAGAAGAAGTTGTAAACTATTTTGAGGATATCTATAGCAATGAAGAGGGTTTTAACTTGCTAGCACAAAGAGGCATATTAGGAAACATTCTAAAACTTATTATTGAAAAACAAAATTGGACGTTGGTAAGAAAAATTTTAAAGGAAGAATTTGTAGAGGCCATCAAGAAATTACACCCAGATAAGGCTCCGAGACTAGATGGCTTTCCTACACTCTTTCTCTAGAAATGTTGGTCGTTTATTGGGGATGAGGTTGTAGAGGTTATTAAGAGAATTAGGAATTCGAGTAGATTGCGAAGAGAAATAAATAACACCTTTATCACTCTCATCCCCAAAAAAGTAGAGGAAGAAGGCTCAGAGGACTATAGACCCATCTCATTATGAAATACCATCTATAAACCCTTGCCAAAGTCATGGCAAATCAGTTGAGAACCATACTATCTAATTTGATTGCAAATGAGAAGACAAGGTTTGTTCTTGGCAGGTCTATTTTTTTATGGGGTTGTCATTGCTCAAGAATAAATTCACTCTATTCAACTCGATCAAGGACCTACCATGTTGGTCAAATTAGATATTAAAAAAGCCTATGACAAAGTTCACTGGTGCTTTCTGTGCAAATGTTTGGAAGCTTTTGGGTTCTCGAAATAATGGACTAATCTGATTTTTTGAATGCATCTCAACTCCTATAATTTCAATGTTATTCAATGGAACTCCTAAAATTTTCTTTAATATCGCAAGAGGCCTTAGGAAAGGAGATCCAATCTCCCCCTTCCTATTTATTATTATGGTGCAAGCATTAGGGATATCCTTTACAGAAGTCAGAGAGGATGGTTTATTGAAAGGGGTGAAGATCACTAGTGAACTAGATCCTATCACCCATCAACAATTTGCAGATGACATAATGCTTTTTGGTATAGGAGATTTCTGAGAGGCCAAGTACCTAAATAAGATTTTAGAATTGTATACAAAATCTTAGGGGCAAATTATCAATCAAGAAAAGTCTGATATCTTCTTCTTTAACACTAACCCGAGAGTGGAAGAGGAAATCAGAAATATTTTAAGGTTCAGGAGGGGGCAACTTCCCTACAAATATTTGGGTCTCCCACTAGATAAGGGATATAGCACCACTAAGTTATGGGACAATGTATTGACCAAGCTAGAGAAGAGGGTGGAATTCTAGAGAGGAAGATAACTCTCTTTGACTGGTAGAGCCACAATGATAAAATCCATTTTATCAACCATCTCCATATATCAACTATCATTTTTACATATTTGTTTAGGGGTAAAAGACAAGGTTGAAAGGAAGCTTAGATCGTTCTTTTGGCAAGGGGTAGGGGAGAAGAAAAAGGTGGGGATGATAGCTTGGGAAAAATTATGTAAACCATCAGACGAAGGGGGGCTATGATTTAAATATATCAAAGAACAAAGTAAGGACCTAGGGGTAAAGCTGGTGTGGAAAATGTATACAGACCCAAACCTGAAATGGGTTAAAATATTAAGGCACAAATATCTAACTAGGGCAGATCCTATCAGTATTTTTAGAAGAATATCCCCCCTAAAGGCTTGCGAGTTTGGAATTTCCAATTAGAATGCAGAAGTACTATAACTGAATGTTTATCTTGGAATATAGGGTCGGGGGTAAAGCCCTATTCTAGAAGGACTCATGGGGTGGTTATCCTCCTCTTAATTCGGTTATCAATAACCTACAGATAATAGAAATGTTAGAAGACTGGTGGGGAAAATTTGTAAAATATTATATAGAAGTTCCAAGTGGGGATCTGGCATAAGGTTGGAAATGGAAATCAAAGGATGGTGTCAACATTCCCAATGCTACTTTAGTAGAGATAAAGAGAACCTTGGAGGAAAGAAAGATATCCATCTAAGATAAGGATGACAAATTAGTATGGATGTTAGAATATTTAATCTTTACTTAGCTTAGGTTTATTTTTTATTTAATTTAGGATATTCCTTTGGAATTCCTACATGTAATTTGTCCTCTAGTACATGTGTGAGGACAAGTCATTTCTTTTATTTTCCTTTATTAAGGAATATTAGATTTCCTCCATAAGAGGATGTGAACACATGGCACACACATTTTATGAATGGTGGCATTCATAGATTTGGAGTTACTTTGTAACTCCTCTCCTCATCTCTATTTAAGAGATGCCTCCTCTCTCATTTCTTCTTAATGACAATATTGTAAAGAGCTTCTTGCTCTCTCTCTCTCTCTCTCATTTTTAGGCATTGCCTCATTCATAATATCACAAGGGGTTTTTCTTTGCTTTTCCCCTTTCAAAAGTTCTTGTGCCTCCTTCTTCTCATTTGGGTGATGCTCCAAGTTTATTGCTTTTCTCTTGGTAACAATTACTTCATCATAAACTTTCTTGGATTAATTTTCCTTTCCTTGCTCTTTTATTTTCCTTTCATGGTATCAGAGCAGGTTTCTAATCCTTGTTTTAAGTTAACATTGATGAAGGTTACCATTCAGTGGAGTTCACCTTGTTGGAGGCATTCTTGAGAGGAGAAGAAGTTTTTTTTACTAATATTTTCTATTGTGCAGGTTTTGGTTTCAAATTTTAACTTTTTTTCAAACTTGTTAACAAGTTTGCCTGCAGGTTTAATCTCCTATTCTAGTTAGTTTTTTTATTAAAAAAGGGCTTTGGAAGGCTTGCCGCCAAAGCTCCTTCTCTCTAGTTTAAATTTAATTATTTTTAAAGTTTTGGAAGGCTTGCCGCCAAAACTCCGGTGCTAACTTCTTTTCCTGCATACTTTAGATTTCATATTCATTTAGTTTGGAAGGTTTACCGCCAAACTTAGTCTTCTTAATTTATTTGGTCGGCTTGCCGCCAAAACTAATTTATTATTAAATTTCATTTCTGATTCACTTGCAGATTTTAACTCTTTTTCTTGCTTACAACTATTCTGATTCAATTTGTTTGAATCTGCCATTCAGTCCTAACATCTTTATTTGCAGGTGTTATTGATAAATAAAAGGGTTTATATTGTAAAAATAACTGATTGTAGTAAGCTATTATAATTTCTCTTTAAGGCAGATATAATCTATTCTTTATCAGTTTATTTCAATCCTTCTCTGTATTTAAGCATATTGAAAATTTAAAATCTAAAATCTTTTTCAAAGTAAAATCTAAATCTCCATCCATCAACTCTAAAATCAAAATTTTTTTAACTGTTAAAAGCGGCATTTGAATAGCTGAATAATTCCACTTTTTAGATTTCCTCAAGTTATCTTCAATTCTGTTTATCTGTATCAGCTTAAGCAGAGGTCTGCTAAAGAAATTACAGTTTTTTTTAAACACTGTATTCATTTTTTGAAACTCATCAACAAGAATTATTTAAGCCTTTGAGGTTTGTGTAAGGATAGGACCTGCATAAGTTTATCATTAAGGGACAGACAGCATATGCCTTTACACCCTTAGACTCTAAGATTGGCTTCATTTGAGCTCAGCCTTTGAGTGTGAGCCCTACTTCTGAACTTAATGCAGGCATTCTGAATGCAAAAATAAAAATAGTCGATGAATAGCTTCTGAAAAAATTGTATACGTTAGCTTCCATCAGTATTTTGGATCCTACTCTCGCCAACCCTCATTACAAAACGAAAAACAAGACTACAGGTATCTTTGTCTGCAAAATATAAACAACACTGTTAATCTTGTATCCTTGTCCTTATCTCTGTAATCTGCAAAAATAAACAGAAATATTTGACATAACTCGCAATTGCATCCATACCGAAACCAATTCGCTGCTGCCTTTGGAGACGATATTGCTATCTATACTCTCGCTACTGAGTTCAACCGTGAAATATTTGTGGTCGTGAGTTCTTTTGAAAGCGAATTTTAGTACTTGGGGGCTTTTAGCTTCTTGTTCTATTTTGAATCTTCATTAGCATATCCATATAATTTCTCTTTTGAAGTGTAGTTTGAGCTGGAATCGTTATTTGTGAAATACTGTGTGTCCTTGAGTAGCCTCATCTTCTTGGACATTATGCTGGTTCGCCTATCGTCTTCGACAAAGGGCTTTCGTCTTCTGCAATCTACCCAATCCTTTTGCGGCCGAGGCGAGGACCGGTGCATGTACTTATCCATCAGCAAATCTGAGACTGAAATCTGGTCTCCTTAGAACTCTCGGTCAAACCATTTAAGCAAACTGTCTTTGATAACCCTGCGTTTGAAAGTTAAAAATCTGAAAATCATCTACCTGCGTTTGAACGTCTCTGTCTAGGGTTTACACGTCTTCTTTGATAACTGCAGCATTCAACCTGTTAAAAACGCCTCAACCTGTTAAAAACGCCTCTGCAGAGTATCGCCATCATTTTAGTTATCAAGTTAAAAAAACGTCTCTGCAGTCGTCTGTCATCTGACAAGTTTAAAAGGTTTTTAAGCCTTATTTTATTTAAATCAAGCTTAGTTTGATATTAAATTTTATCAATCTTGTGTTATTTCTTTTTTAAAAAAATAGTCTATATATAAAGATTAATAACGCAAAAAAATTAGTTATCAAGTTTTTCATATAATTAAAATTAATTTTTTTTAAAATCTTAAGTTGTATTCATCGAATTTTTAAAGCAAATATAATTTATTTATTTTATTTTTTTAAAATTTTAAAGTTATTTGAAAATAAAAATTTAAAAAAATTTTAATCTAAAGTTTGTTCAATTAAAATTAAGTATCTAAATTTAAATTTGTTATTTTAAAATAATATTTTTTTAATATTTTTACAAAAACATTTTTTTAATTTTTAAAAAGCTATTGAAATTTGATTCAATCAAGGAAGTTAATTTTCGTTCTTTAATCAGTTTTTTTTAATAGAAAGGGCATTTTTTTATTTTTAATCATTATCTTGCTATCATGTCTACATTAATTCCGAAAATTAAATTAAATAGTTCTAATTATCATTCATGGAAAACACATATTTCTTTTATTTTTCGTTTCAAGCATCTTTTAGATGTTGCGACTGATAAAACTTTTGAACCCGCTACATCTGCTCCTCAAGCCGACATAGATAGATGGAAGGCTCAAAATGAGGAAGCACTTGGTTTAATTGGTATTTCAATGGTTCCTGATTTGTATGTTTTAATTGGAAATTGTACAAAAGCGCATGAAGCTTGGGAAATTTTAAAAACCACTTATGATAGCTCAAATGAATCCCGAAAAATTCAACTTCAAGATCAACTTGAAGATCTACGGTATACAGATTTTAAAACTATGGATGAATTCTTATTAAAGTTTGATTTTGTTAATAGTCAATTAACTGGTTTAGGAGTTACTCTTGCTGATTTACGTTTAATTCATCTCATTCTCAAAAAATGTCTTCCTCGTCAATTTCAACAATTTATTACGAATATTCATGCTCAACTTGCTATTCCTAGCTTAGCTACTCAATTAACATATGATATTTTTCGTAATTTATTGCGTCAAGAGGAAGCTAAATTAATTCAATTTGGTACTCTTAAAAGTAGCGAACATGCCTTTATGTCTAAAAATCAAAATCATAATAATAACTTTAGATCCAACAATAATAAACATAATCATAATCATAATAATAATCATCATAACAATCACAAATCTTCTAATTATCAATCTCATTCTAAATCCTATCATAATAATAATCACAATAATCAAAGGAATAATTCTCAAACAAGACCCCATTGCACATATTGTGGGAAAGATGGACATATTACTAATAATTATTTTAAGAAACAAAATGGTAAAAAGCCCATGAATCAAAATAATCAAAATAATCAACATAAACCTCATTATAAGAAGGGTAATAATAATAATGGTAATTCATCTCGTCATGCATTTACATGTACTTATAATGTTTCTCAACCACTTGAGTGGATTATTGATTCTGGTGCATCTCAACATGTTACTTCTCATAAAGAATGTTTTGAATCTTTGCATCCCGATACTTCTAATATTCCTGTTCAATTAGCTAATAATCATAGTTGTAAAGTTGAAGCTATTGGTGATGTGAATGTTCCTAATGGGAAATTACATGATGTTCTTTATGTTCCTGAATTAAAATAAAATTTGATTTCAGTTCCTAAACTTTGTCAAGATTATAAGATTAACTTTTATAGGGGCGTATGTTATATCATTGATCCAAACACTAATCATGTTATTGCTACTGCTAAAATGGATAGTGATAACTTATTCAAGTTCTATGAATTTGCTCCTCCAAAGTATTCTTTGCTTACTACTGTTGATTTTACTATATGGCATGAAAGACTTGGCCATCTCAATTCTGATTATATTTCATTGATGCAAAAAGCAAATATGGTTGATGGATTGCCTACTATTGTTCCTTCTCAAATTGTTTGCAATGGTTGCATGAGTGGTAAGATGCATAGGGAACCCTTTCCTCATGGTCAATCTTGGAGGGCATACACTAAATTGCACCTCGTTCATAGTGATCTCTTGGGTCCCATGGAGAATCCCTCCATCCAAGGTTCAAGGTATGCACTTACCTTTGTTGATGATTTTTCCAAAAGAACATGGATATATTTCCTTCATAGTAAGGATCAAGTGCTTGATGTTTTTACTGAATTTCATATGTTTGTAGAAAGGCAATCTGGTTCTAAAATTAAGATTCTTCGTATTGACAATGGAAGAGAATATGTCAATAATGCATTTAATGCTTATTTAAAATCTTTTGGAATTAAACATGAGCTTACCGTTCCTTATACACCACAACAAAATGGTGTGGCAAAACGGAAGCATAGGACAATTGTTGAAATGGCTAGATGTTTATTGCATGCTAAAAATATGGATTACAAGTTTTGGGCTAAAGCTATGGCTTGTGCAACATATTTAATTAATCGAACACCTACCAAAGCCTTAAAGGATAAAACTCCTGAAGAAGCTTGGTCTGGTAGAAAGCCTAATTTGCAGAATTTAAGAATTTTTGGTTCCATAGCTTATGTTCACAAACCTAAGAAGAAAAGAAAAAAATTAGATGCTAAATCTTCTCCTTTTATTTTTGTTGGTTATGATGAAAATACTAAAGGTTATAGAGTTTACAATCCTATTACTAACAAGGTAAAAGTTGCAAGAGATGTTTGTATTGCAGAAAAGGGCATTCATGATTGTTCTAAAGTGAAGGATGATGAACTTGGTCAAACCAAAGTGGTGCTTGTGGAGGACCAACCTCCTTCTCTTAACCCTACTCCTAATGCATCTCTTTCTATTCCTTCTAGTGATAGTGATGATGATAATAATAACTCTACTCCTCATGACTCTTCTTCTAGTGATGAATCCATTACTTCTAAAAGAATACCTAAATGGTTTAAATCTTTAATTCAAGATAGTGATGAATACTTAGCTAGAATGGATAAACTTCAAGCTAGGAGAGTTAATTATTGTAATTATGCTTTAATGACTACTATTATGAATTCTAATGATCCTAAAACATTTGATCAAGCTAAAAATCAACCACATTGGCAAAAAGCAATGAAGGAAGAATATGATACTCTAATTTCTAACAAAACTTGGGATTTAGTTCCCTTGCCTCATGGTAAAAATCTTGTTTCTTGCAAGTGGCTTTATAAAACTAAATTGAATGCTAATAATCAAGTTAGTAAATTTAAAGCTAGATTAGTTGCTAGAGGTTTCTCTCAAATTGAAGGCTTAGATTATAATGAAACTTTTGCTCCTGTTGCTAAAATGCCTACAATTAAACTTGTGCTTGCTTTAGCTTCTAGAATGAATTGGCCTATTCACCAAATGGATGTTAAAAGTGCTTTTCTTAATGATGATTTACATGAGGAAATTTATATGTCTCAACCTCCTGGTTTTATTAAAGAAGGTAATGCACACTTAGTTTGTAAATTAAAGAAATCAATTTATGGATTAAAGCAATCTCCTAGGGAGTGGTATTCAAAGATTAATGAATTCTTTCTTTCTCAAGGCTTTATTAGAAGTAAAAATGATCCTAACTTGTATATTAAACATAGTGAAGATGATATTATAATTATTATCTTGTATGTAGATGATTTGATTCTTACTTCAAGTTCCAATACTTTGATTTATGATATTAAGTTTCAACTTAATCAAAAATTTCAAATGACTGATTTAGGTCTTTTACATTATTTCTTAGGAATGCAAATTTGGCAAACCTCTAAAGGAATTTTCCTATCTCAAAGTAAATATGCTCAAGATCTCATAGATAAGTTTAAAATGAATGATGCTCATCATGTTTCAATTCCTATTGAATTAGGCACTAAGTTAATGCTTGATATGCAAACTCCTCTTGTTGATGCTACTTTGTATAGACAATTAGTTGGAAGTTTAAATTATTTAACTCTTACTAGGCCCGATATTGCTTATAGTGTTGGTTTGGTTTCAAGATTTATGTCTAAACCTCAACAAACACACTTTAAAGTTGCTAAAAGAATTTTAAGATATATTAAAGGAACAATTAATGTAGGTTTGTTTTATGATGCAAATTCTGATTTTACTTTAAAAGGTTTTACTGATTCCGATCTAGGTGGAGATCCCAATGATGGGAAATCTACTTGTGGTTATTGTTTCTTTGTTGGTTCAGGAGCAATTTCTTGGAATAGTAAAAAGCAACAATCTACCTCTCTTGGATCCACTGAAGCTGAGTACAAAGGATGCACTAATGCTTCCAAAGAAGTCTTGTGGCTTAGAAGATTACTTGAAGATTTGGGTCTACCTCAACATGAACCAACTCCATTGTATTGTGACAACCAAAGTGCCATTGCCTTGGCTAAAAATCCAGTTTTCCATGCAAGGACAAAACACATTGCTCTCCAACACCACTTTATTAGAGAACAAATTGAAGACAAGCAAGTTTCACTCCTCTATTGCAAGGGGGAAGACCAAGTTGCAGATATTTTGACCAAGCCACTTTGTAAAGAAAAATTCCAATTTCATTGTAAAAATCTTGGATTACAACCCATTGAAGGGTTTGATGTAAACTCCCCAAGTAAAGCTTAAGGGGGGGTGTTAGAATATTTAATCTTTACTTAGCTTAGGTTTATTTTTTATTTAATTTAGGATATTCCTTTGGAATTCCTACATGTAATTTGTCCTCTAGTACATGTGTGAGGACAAGTCATTTCTTTTATTTTCCTTTATTAAGGAATATTAGATTTCCTCCATAAGAGGATGTGAACACATGGCACACACATTTTATGAATGGTGGCATTCATAGATTTGGAGTTACTTTGTAACTCCTCTCCTCATCTCTATTTAAGAGATGCCTCCTCTCTCATTTCTTCTTAATGACAATATTGTAAAGAGCTTCTTGCTCTCTCTCTCTCTCTCTCATTTTTAGGCATTGCCTCATTCATAATATCACAAGGGGTTTTTCTTTGCTTTTCCCCTTTCAAAAGTTCTTGTGCCTCCTTCTTCTCATTTGGGTGATGCTCCAAGTTTATTGCTTTTCTCTTGGTAACAATTACTTCATCATAAACTTTCTTGGATTAATTTTCCTTTCCTTGCTCTTTTATTTTCCTTTCATGGACAATAGCCAAGTCTAGGGAATACAACTCAAAGGATGGGTATAGCTTTCTCTACAAAAAAAAAAAATCCAAAGTCTATGCTCCCTTTGCATTTGTGCTAGAATAAATTTTACCTACCCAAATCTAGTATGTTTGCATGGGCTGCCTTACAGAAAAATATCCTGACGGCAGAATGCTTCACAAAAATGGGGTATGAGGGTCCATCAAGGTGTTGTTTCTATGAAAAGGAAGAGGAAAGCGTGAATCACATACTGATTGGGTGTGAATTCTCAAATAGATGTTGGTTGTAGTTATGTGAGAAATCGGAATGGAAGATTATTTTGCCTAATGAAATACTAAAGGTGTTTCAATCATAGCCAAATATTCATTCAGAAAGCCTATATGGCAAAATATGGATCACAGCCCCATCTCTTATAATATGGGAAATTTGAAAAGAGCGTAATAGGAGGATCTTCAAGGAGAAAAAGATGGGTTGGGAGTAGTTGACTGATAAGATAGAAGCAACCATAGTGGAGGTGATAAATAGTAGAAATTTGGTAGGTCAAAAGAAACAACTAAAGTTGTCATACTGGGATGAAAATATTAGGTTCAAATGGTTGGGGTTGAAGGTTCCCCCATTTATAGGATATAGTAAAGATATCAAGCAGCAAAAAAGAGTTGAATGCAAGTGGACTCCCCCTAAGTTAGGTTGGTTCAAATTGAACTTTGATGGGGCCTCAAGAGTTAACCCGGGGATAGCCGGCATTGGGTGCAGCATACGCATGTGGGATGGTACTGAAGTTGCCCAACTAGCAAGACCCATTGGATTAGAGACAAATAATATTACGTAAATCTTCACTTTAATCAAGGAAATAATTTTTTGTAAGGATCTCTAAATAGAAAAGCTAGAGATTGAAGAAGATTATGCTATAATAGTGAATGTGATGAGAAAGGGATCCACACCGAATTGGAAATTGAATGTACCCCTTGGAAGAGCTATAGATATTTTGAGGTACTTTAGGAAATATTCTATCAATCATATCTATAGAGAAGGTAATGTGGTAGTAGACAAACTTGCAAATTTGGGGGTTGACAGGATAACTTTGGAAAGCATTGGATAGGAGGCTATGTAATGAGGATAAAAGTACATCAAAGTTATGCTAACCTTGTACGGTCTATGAAGAAAATTATTTATATCCAACCTTAGAAGTGAAGTTTACTATTGAAATCAACCAATATTTATGGGGTAAACTGGCAAGCTGATGGATAAATATATTATTAGGCAAGATTAGAGTAGGGAGTTCCGCATATCCTTGGTTCCAACTAAGAACATAGGCACATAGATTCATATGTTGATTTTTCATAAAATAGTAATGACCAATCTTTGATAGTCAAGAATTAAATACACTTACTAAAAGGGTTGGGTGATAAGCTAATAAATAGATCCCAATAATTTTAATAATTACTACTACTTTACTCATCTAATGGTTTGAACACTATCTATTAATGGTTGAAAACAAGCTTATGGACAATGGGTGCATAGGAATATTTAAACTTGAGTTTCCTAAGAAATCTTCTAAAGCCTGGATGTCATGTTTGCACTGCATATTTTTTGGAAGTTTTATCACTAGCCAAATAGAGCTGATTTATATGCATTTACAAGAGTCGTAGAATATATCCATACAAATGTCTATATATATATATATATATATATATATATATATATATATATGTATTAGTGGTGGTAGGCAGTTAACCAGTGTGTGTGTATATATATATATATATATATGTATGTATGTATGTATGTATGTATGTATGTATGATATATATATATGTGTGTGTGTGTATGTATATATATATGTATCTATATATATATGTATATATATGTATTATATATATATATATGTATATATATGTATTTTATATATATATGTATATATATATATATATGTATATATATATATATACATATATATACATATATATATATACACACACATATATATACACATATATATATGTATATATGTATGTATGTATATATATGTATGTATGTATATATATATATGTGTGTGTGTATATATATGTGTGTATATATATATGTATATATATATATATGTGTGTATATATATGTATGTATATATGTATATATATGTATATGTATTTATATATGTATATGTATGTATATACATATATGTATATGTATGTATATATATGTATATACATATATATACATATATATACATATATATCTATATATATGTATATGTATATGTATATGTATATGTATATGTATATGTATATGTATATGTATATGTATATGTGTAGTGTCATAAAATTGTGACCCTTGCAATTTTTTAATGCATTAGGGTCCTCATGCACATGAGATTGAATTCTCTAGCCTGATCGGAGATCGGAAACCAGAGACTGTTCAACCCTCAGAAATAACTTCTTTCTTGGCCTTTGCACCACCCCGTCCGCACTCTGCCATGGAGAAAGGGGTAGGAAAGGGGTGTAGCACCACTTTCCCCCTAGCACAAGGGCATGGCTCCCCTGCACCTACCCTATTTTTGAGGCAGGACCTTCCTAGAGCATGCATTGTGGGTTGTGCATAGGGCGGGAAACTCCCCTGATGTCGGCCTATGACAAAAATTAAATCCACTAACATGTATTTAAGGGGAATTCATCCTCTCATTTGCATAGGTTCAATAAGTAAGAAGTTGGATAAGGTTGGAGTTTATCAAGCATTCAAGCATTCCTCTCCAGCATTGAGCATTCTCAAGTCTCCCTTCAAGGCTAGGTGTTTCATTCAAGTCAAGGATTCAATCATTGAAGAGGAGATTGATTCCAACATTCAATCTTACACAAGAATTTCTATCAGCATTGCTACCACAATCTCCCTTGAGGTGATTTACAATTCAATCTTTTGTTTACATCTACTTGCAAGTACTTTCTTTCATTACTTGGTTAATTCCAAAACTAGGGTTTGACCTAAAGGCAAACCCCCAATCCCAACCCATTTTCCTCTCTTTTATGTGTGTAGGTTGTAAGTGTGCATCTGTACTTTCATATTCGAGCTCCATTTGCAGAGGCTGAAAAACCCTTTTTGTTTTGCAGATTTTTTAGAGGATCGTGTACATTCTTCTCACGGTCCAGGAAACTTGTCCTCAAATTTGCAGGGTGACTTCATCTTGACATTTTACTACCAGATCCAGGTGCACAACTTCATCCCATATTCTGATATTAATTTATAATCATTTCTGTGTCACTTTTGCACTACATAATTCAATCAATTCCTTTCCCTTTCAAATAAGGAAGAGGGGATCAACTTATCATTCCTATTTCATTCAGAATTCAATCTTCATCTTTGAAGGTTGAATTTAGTGAATTCTCCTCTCCTCTTCCAAATGTAACTTGGTGAAAAGTGTTTGAAGGGAAATCCATAGCGAAACTATCATCTCTCCTTGGAGGGAAAGGGTAGCTTTCCTCTTGATCTCATGCACATTTCCCAACATTACATTTTGTTGAACCCGACATCTTGCATGCTTTACTTTGAATAAAATTACATATTTTCATTTGCAAGTTTCAAATTTCTGCAAATTTAGTGGTTAAATCATTAAAAACCCTAGTTTTTCAAATTAAAATTGAACTTGTAATTTATAAATAAAATTTACAAAATCAAGAGGTTACTTGTTAAAACCCTAATTTTAAAATATCATCTTGAACTTGTGCAAAAAATTGGATTTCCATTTAATTTTCAGATTTTTTATTATTCTCGGACTTGTCTTCATTCCTACAATTCAAATTTTCAATTTCCCCCCTTTTTCCCAAAATTCAAATTTTAAAATTAAGTGGTTAGGTCATAAAACCCTAATTTTCAAATTTAATTGGATTTTGTGCAAATTTCAATCAATTTCATTCAAACCCACATTTCTACACATTTTCCAAGGTGTCCCTATGCATTAGGTTTAACCTTTTTCAAAATTGCAATTCAATTCCTTTTTTTCTTCAAAACCCTAATAGGGTCCTATTTTTATATTTGCGCCTTCATTTTGCTCATCTAGAGGTCATAAAATTCTTTAATTATTGCAAGTTAGCTTTGAAATTATTATAATATTCATCCCTGAAAATTTTGAAAAAATTTGGTTGGACCATGTGCGTTCCCACCACAGTCCTCAGCTTTTTTCCCAAAATTTTGGGAGATTGTTATGATTGTATTTAATAGCCTAAATCCAGAAGATTGGTTAATTTTGTCAATTTTTTATCCCTCTAGAATCGGAAATACCTCCCAAATTCAACATTTCAAATTTCAAGAAAAAATTTTAAATTAAGAGGTTAATTATAGTCTACCCTGATTTTAAAAATTATGGTTTTAAAATTAAGTGGTATTCCCTTGGCCCTAATTTTAAAATTTCAATTTCCTTTCATTTTTGGAAATTGTGTCATCCCCTTCCTCCAACAAAGTTCAAATTGTGTAATCATTATTTCCTTAAATTCTGCGCTACTCAATTTTGTAAGCTTTGTTCCAAAATTCAAAATTCAAATTTTCCCTCTAGTGCATGAGTTTTACCACTATTAGTCCTACCTATCCTATCCCCATTAGACGAAGCATTAGAATTAAGGCTTCCCAATGTTTAATTACCAAGGAGATGGAGCCTAATTTGGGTGACTTTTTTAATAAGGATCATGCTAATTCTTCCCATCCTTATCATGTGCCTATTCACCCCATTGATGAATCCCATAATGAAGAAGAAGCTTTAACTAGGGCTTCTATAGATCAACTTTCCACATTGGACAATCAATTTGATAATTTTAAACAATGGATGTCCCAAGAATATCCTAATAGTGAAGCTCTTCCATTAATTGAAGGCCTTAAGTGCATGATTCAAAGTGATAAGAATGGAATTGATATATTGCGTGGAATTGCACATATTGTTGATTCTAATTTCATGCCTATCAAGAGTTGTGCTAAAACCCTAGGTTACTCACAACCTCCAACACAAGTCAATCCTTCTATTCATTTGACTACTCTTATAACTAGTATTCCTACTTTTATCTCCAACATCATGGCTACATCAACTCAACATGTCATTCCTACAACCATTGGTCATGGGGGAAATCCCTCTTCTTCATTTAATCCTCCATCTTTACCTATGTCTTCCATGAGTGTTCCTATTATTCCTCAACCAATTAGTGTGACACAAGGGGGTAATTCCTTCAACAACTTTGTTCCTCCTTTAAGTGTCCCTTTTCCTAACCAATCATCACCCATGCCTACTTATCATAATGTCCCACCACCTTATTCTTAGTCCATGTCTTCTTTCAATAACATCACACCACCTTCTCAATCACCTATGTCTAACATCAATTCTTCTATCGAAATGACAATTAACAATCTTGCTCAAACTTTGTCTTCCTTACAACAACAAATTGCTTCTATGAGTCAATCCAAGTTTAGTGTGCCCACTTTTGATGTTGATAGACCACTTTCTCTTGATATTGTTAAAGTCATACCACCTAAACATGTTGAGATCCCTTAATTGGAACTCTATAATGGAAAAGGTGATCCTCTTACACATGTCAAAATATTTCAAACCTTGTGTACTGATTTAACTTATGATCAAAGATTGCTTGTGAAATTGTTTACAAGAACACTAAGAGATAAGGCTTTACAATGGTATTTCTATTTGCCTTCTTATTCTATCACTTCCTTTCAACAATTGGCAAATGTTTTCATCCAACAATTTCAAAACAACATTGATCCTAAAATCACTTTGACTGATTTAATGCATTGTAAACAAGGTGTTAAAGAAAAAGTGATGGATTTCATTGGTAGATATAAGCATTCATGTGCTCAAATTTCTTTTCATGTACTTGATAATGATATTCAAAGAATTTCCATTTCTAATTTACAACAAGATATCAGGGAAAAGCTTATTTTATCTGAGTTTACTTCCTTTCCGCAGTTGTGCACAACACTCCACAATTATCAACTGGTTGTGAGTCAAATGGAGAAATCTACTCCTATGGCTCTGAGTAATAAGGGGGAGAGTGTTCAACAACCATTTGTGAAGTTCAAACCAACAAAAAGCTTCATCAAGTTCAATGATAAATCAACAACCATAGTGTGAATGCTAAAATAGGTGTGGCTTCTATTTCTAAATTTTTCCAAAGAAAAAGACAATTTACTTCCTGGAATGAATCTTTACATAGTATTATGTCTCAGTTGTTGCACAGAAATGTTATCAAACTTCCTCCTATAAAAAAAGTTGATTCTTCTAAACTTTCATCCCCTTATTTTAATAACAATTCCTTCCATCAATTTCATCATCAGCCTGGTCATGATACTGAGAAATTTTTCCATTGAAGAATAAGATTCAAGATTTGAATGATAATAATACTATATTTGTGGCAGGTGTGAATGATAATGGGAATAAATTAGTAGCTCCTCCTAGTCAAAATCTTAAGATTTTTACTGATCCCTTGCCTTCTCATACCTCTAATGTTATTGAGATTGTGCCTAATTCTTTCTCTTCTAAAGAATTCACCTCTATGGCTCCAAACTTGGTTAACATGGTAGAAACACAAGATATGCCTAAGGATCCTTGTATTACATTTGACCCTAGTGAGACCATTAGAGTAACCAATGGCCCTTTATACATAGTTGTGAAGGTTAAGGATATCCCTTGTCGTGGTGCCCTGATTGATCCCTCTTGCATGGTTAATGTCATAACTGAAGAGAGTCTTTTCACTTTACGATTGCATAAACCAATAAATGATGCTTATATTATGGTTGTGAAGTTATTTTATGGATTCTCTTGTCCTACCATTGGCTCTATCACCCTTCTTGTTGAATTTCATACTAAATCCATGGATGTTGACTTTGTTATCATACCCTCTTCTAAGAAATTCCGTGTGAAGTTGGGCTATCCTTGGCTATCTTCCATGAAGGCTGTTGCTTCTCCAATCCACAAGTGTCTAAAATTTCCTCACAATGGAGTAATCATAATTATGAACCATAGCTTATTTCATCCATTTGAAAGAAGCCCCAGTGTTCCTATTGATATCTTTTGGCCTAAACAATTTCAATCTCTTCCATCAAGGAGCATTGCTCTTTTTCAATCTTATCAAAAATAGAAGAAAGATATGATCTTATCCTTAAGTCAACCTAGATCCCCAACACTTGGCATTCCTATTATTCTTCAAGATGAGGTTCTTCCCCTCACAAATAGAACTAATCTCCCTCCTAAGGAAGATCGCCAACCTATACCTATGGATGTGACTCTACCTTCTCTTAAGGAGAACAACAATATTCCTCCTAAGGTTATACCTATACCTTCTCCTCATGATGGACCTAGTCTCCTTCCTACACCTAATATTCCTTCTTTCTATGGTGCAATTCCACCTCCTTCCTCTTATCAAGAGAAGAGGCTTGCTTCTCCTCTTGTTCAACCAAAAAGACCTCAACCTAAACCTGCAACTATCAAGGAGAGAAACATTCCTACTTTTTCAAGTGTTCCTCCTCCTTCTCAGCCTTCCACTAAGACTCAACAAAATCATTGTGCGAGAGAACGCTGATGAAGACACTATTTTCGAGCTCGTGCAGCTATCCCTCAAAATACTCAATTTCCTCAAACTCTGATAATTGACATGATTCCCTTTTCTCCCAAGCAAGATGTTCAACCTACATCTCCAAATCATAAGTTGCACAAAACATGTGATGGTTTTACTCATATTCGTGTTCTTTCTCCTCTTTCTCTAAACTTTTATGAAAAAATGGGTGAAAATGTTATTCATAATAGCAATACAACTCCTCATTATTATGATAGTGAGTATGAATATGTTTATGTAGACACGCATTTATCAACTGAATTTTCACAAACCCTAATCTTAGCTCCTAGAGTCAAACAAAGTGACTTACAACATGAGCATAGTCCTTGTTTAGATCTTGTGATAGCTCCATCTGTTGTGCTCAATGTCGCTCCTCTAGCATGTTGCTTGCCTTCCTGAAATAGTGATCAACAAGATCAGTAGGTGGATGTCATGCTAGAATAGCAATATTATCACTGTATATGGTGAAAATGGATAACAATGATAACAATATTGAAAGACTAAAATGGATTCAACCACTAAACCCTAGCCTAACAACAACAAAGATCCACCATAACATATGAAGATTACCTAAGACAATGCAAATAACTCAAAATCACAAAGATTATACCATCACATGTCCACTAGGGTTTTGATCTCCATTCTTCCTATCTCCATTGATCTTGCTTGATATACTTGCTCTCAGATTTTTGTATGCACAAGAGCTCAACAAAGAACGGAATGTGGTTGCAAGTAGAATTGTAGTCTAGTCAATTGATCAAGTAATTAGGCATGTCTCATTAGGGATTAGGGTTTGACAATGAAGAAAGCATCTCCTTAAATAGAAGACACAATATGAAATGGAGGGTTAAGATTGAGAGGTGTAAAAAGAGAGGTCGGCTAGGATTAGAGGGTAGGTATAAGAAATACCAAAATAATGAAAGAGGTAGGTAGTGTAGGAAATAAGAGATGAATGACATGTGTCATGTGTAGAAAAAGATAATGAATTAATTAAATAAATAAAGATTTATTTAATTAATAGAAGAAGTAGGATAATTAAATAAATAAGATATTTATTTAATTTAGGAAAGGGATAATTTAAATAAATAAATGTATTTATTTAAATGAGAAATAAGGCTAGAAGAGGATAAATGAATTAATTAAATAAATAAAGATTTATTTAATTAATAGAAGAATTAGGCTTAGATAATTAAATAAATAAAATATTTATTTAATTAGACATGACAATTTTAGGTGTCTACATTTTGCCCCTCTTTGAGACAATGCGGCTTGTCGCGTTGTTTCAAAGAAAATAAGATGAACTGATACAAAGTTGCTCCAGAATAAGGAATTATATGCCCCCTCGAGAGATTGGATGAAAAAGTCTGGAAAGAGTGCAGACAATCTCTCGATAAGAAAGACGAGATAGAATGGACTGATTGGATAAAGTGACAAAGTCACAGGATGAAGAATACTGACTCGGGAAATGAAGGCCAGGGCTAGGGTAGGCTATAAGATAGACCACGGGTAAAAGACATCCTCATTGTCATCCACACCCTTAGAAGATCACAGTGCAGAGCGAGAAAAGAGCAGCAGCAGTCAGCAGCGATGTCATTCATTCATAGATTCGACCATGTCCGCCGATTCCAGCGACCAGCCGATGCAGGAGAGCCGGTAAGTACCCGAAAACCTCCTCGTACTTTCACACATTTTGAGTTTTGTCATAAATGCATGTTTAGGAGCAATAAATGCGCTAGGAATAGGATATTTAAAAAGTGCAAAAATGCGCAACCGCGTCTGTGTCAGCGCCAGGCACGTCTGTGTCCAACAGGCGCGTCTGTGTCGGGTCCAGGTGCGTCTGTGCCTGGAACCGCGTTTGTGTTGAATGCGGACGCGTTTGTGAAATGTAGCAGCGTCTGTGCTTTATAGGAGCGTTTATGTCATGTAGGGATGTATGTGTTCCCTGGTCGCGTTTGTGTCTGGCATAGGCACGTTTGTGTTCATAAAACGCGTCTGTGTTTCAGAAGCGCGTTTGTGCAGTCTATAAGCGCGTTTATGAGTTAAAAGCGTGTGTGTGTTGTAAAAGTGCATTTGTGTGTTTAAATGCATGGTTTTAGTCTTTTAGGTCAAATCGGCAATTCTGTGATGAACATACGCTGTCGATTGGATAAGCTGCTGAGAGGATACACTCAAGCAGGTCCTCTAGAAAGATTAGGATAGATCCAGGCACTTTGTGATGAACAGGGAGCACCAAGATAGGCAGCACTTTGTGATGAACAGGGAGTGCGAATGTGAGTGACACTTTGTGATGAACAGGGAATGTCATACATGTAGTACTTTGTGATGAACAGGGAGCACTACTCAGGGTAGATAGCAACACTTTGTGATGAACAATGAGTGTCACTAGGATAGATAACCAGATGCATTTAGGTAGCAAGTAGCATTTTGTGATAAACAGTGAATGCCACGATAACTGACATGATTGAGTTGCTTGACTGCAGGAGTATTTGCCGATGTTAGAGTCACGGGAGAGATTCCCATCGACTCAGAGACTGCGACCAGAGTTGTCGATCCAGGACATGATTTCCATTGAGGAGATGGGTCTCACACATATGCTCTATGTGCCCGAGTTTCGGGCAAACATGGGGTTGCTGACTGCGTTGGTCGAGAGATGGCACTCAGAGACATGCACGTTTCACCTGCCGATGGGTGAGATGATAGTGACATTAGAGGATGTATACAGGATTCTGCATGTTCCTATTGATGGAGAGTTGATTCCCTACGACCGTGACGGTGACAGGGAGGCATTGAGACGGGTTTTTCAGGATCCTAAGTTGGAGATGCGAGCAGGTCATGTAGCCTGGGACACCATGACTACCACAGGATTAGCATTGCCGGCAGTTGTTGGGGGAGTCATCAGTGGATATTTGTGTCCAGACAGGGCCACACAAGGATTGGCAGTGGGCTGGGGAGGGGCATTGGAGACGCTGATGGCAGAGCACACTAGGTATGCATGGGGGTCATGTGTCCTAGCACATTTGTATTATGAGCTGCATCAGTTTGTGTACCATGGATCAGTGGGTTTGGGCTGCGGTGTGACTCTCTTGCAGGTGTGGGCCTATGAGCACCTTCCCATCACACGGCCCATTCATTTCAGAGGCAGAGGACAGGGACAGAGTTCTGTGCACCTGTATGACATGATCACATCCCAGCCTCGGATTGGGAGATTGGAGCATTGGAGGCGAGTCATTGATGATATTGACATGGTGATCTGGAGGCCGTACCTGGGGTGCGAGGAGTGGGAGGACGATGCCTTGGAGCTACCATATGTGTTTAGGAGCAGGTATCTGATGGGGCAGACGCCCTATATTCTGGAGAGGCAGCTTATTGATAGGGTGTGCAGGCAGTTTGGGCAGATCCAGCGGATGCCACGGGGCTCGGGCATGTATGCCCGTACGGTCAGAGATCAGGTGCAGTTTGGCCCACTGCTATCATATGATCAGGCGGTGACGCAGCTAGCGGAGATGATGCCGATGCCATGGGACATGTGGCCAGAGGTAGATGATGCAGGGATGGACGCAGAGTACTCTGCGTATTGGGAAGAGCATCCATTTCCCAGATTGACAGATCCGGCAGAGCCACTGGATGGAGAGGGTGGAGGAGATGATGATGATGGAGGAGGAGATGGAGGTAGGGGCCGGCGGAGGCGGAGGGGAGTGGTGGGAGAGAGGCAGGTGGCACCTCGGAGGGAGGGAGGACAGGAGAGAGCAGCTCCGGTGGTGAGAGGACGGGGTGGACTGCCCCTACAGATGCCAGCAGCATAGGGTCCTAGACAGGGACCGAGACAGGTGCAGCCAGAGGGACAGAGACAGGTGCAGCCACAGGTACCTATACAGGCATAGGGACAGGTGCAGGCAGAGGTTGAGGGACAGGCACCTGTAGGGGAGGAGCCACAGGCGGAGACGGAGAGCGGAGACTCTGAGGAAAATGAGGTGGTGAGGCTGCGGGAGATCTGCCAGGGCCAGCAGATGAGATTGAGGATTTGGTGCAAGAGAGGAACCACCTCAGGATCAGGGTCCGAGACACAGAGCGGGAGAGGGATCAGGCCATCCAGAGATACATAGAGGCCGAGACAGCTCTGAGGGCAGGTAGGCGGGTAGCAGAGGATGCAGGGGCAGGCTACGCATATGTTTTGCGAGCCGGAGAGGAGATCGCCTACTGGAGGGATCTATACTATGCAGTCGTGCCAGCAGATCAGCGGGCTAGGAGCTTCCATAGATCGTCGCGCACAGCGACGGCTACGGGAGGGAGCCATAGGAGACAGGCATCCAGCGGTGGGGTCATGGGGCCTCCACCAGCACCAGAGAGACAGGGGGATCCAGGGGCGGGTCCATCTATAGCTCAGACTCCGTCGAGGCGAGGCAGCTCCGAGGGAGGGAGTTCCTCATAGCTATAGTGGGCTCCCATTGTATCAGTAGATGTACCATTGTTGTATTGTAGACACCTGCGGGTGATTCTTTTGTAGCCATATGATTCTTTTGACATCATTGTATCATGACACATTTTGAGTATATATGAGAGATGATCCATTTTTTTGCGGTAGCTATATGCATGTGTACCTTATGTGATGAAATGTTCTTATGTGATACGGATGCTTATATGATGCAATGCAATATATTTTTGTTCTTTTATATTGTATATGTGATGCATGATGCAAATGTGAATGTATGTAATGCAAATGAATATGATAATGCAAATGAGTATTTACATAATGAAAATGTGAGATGTGCTAACATGTGTTGTATGCAGGATGTGATGCAATTGTGATATCTATCTGTATGTATGAAATGCTTATATGTGGTGATGTAGGCGTAACTATATGAAATGCAAATGTTTTTGGTGTGTCATTGTACTCAATCATGTGATAGCGGGCTACGCGGACTTGAAAAGGACGATGGAAGTCAATCAAGAAAGGGGGATGGAAGACAGAAGATGTGAACGTGAAAGAGCTTCTTGTGCGTTATCATCATTGAGCTTATTATGGCAGGTAGGTTATGACAATCGAGGCATTTGTTCGGCCCAGAAAGTCATTGTACCTATTTGCATGGAGATAAGACAGTCACAAACAAGGAATGCCCCAGTTCATACTAGACTCACAGTGTCCTCATATCCTTGGACAAGTCATAGCATTACTAAAAGACAATCCACAGATAGCAAATGCAAATAGGTGACGATACCCCATCCTCGCCTTTCTAGTCAAAGACATCCTGGAGATAGAATCTCTAGTCAAAGACATCCTGGAAAAGCTAAAAGACATGTCACCAAAAGATAAAATCAAAAGAAAACCAAGACTCGACACCAACATCCACTGTAGTCCTCAAGTTTAGTGTCTCTTGTCACTTGTTTAAGTCTTATTCGATTGTGGTCACAATGTTCACTTTCACAAAAAAAAAAAAAAAAAAGATAGATAGCACTGAACCATATGTTGTCTGAGTCTGTTGAAAGATTTGATTTTGTTGAAGCCCATTGTTGCTGTTGTGTCTCATTTGAAACTAACTGAATCCATGAAACTAATACCTTATTGCGGAGAAGATGAAACTTTATTGCGGATCTTCGATGCAAATGTTGCTTTATTGCGGATTATGCGTAGATAGACTGAAGAAAGCTGAAAGAAACTGCACTCCTCGAAACATGTGATGTTCTCAGTTCCACACCCATTACTAGACGTAGGAATTGGCCGTAGTCACAGATAGGATCTGATTTATTATGGATGGAAAAGGGAGTGAAAAGGGAGGGTTATGGATGGCTAACCAATCTTAGGTAGATCAATAACAAGCCATGATGGGAATGGGTAAGTTTATTGTGAGTGAATAGGTTGTGAGTGTGTGCAAAGTGAAAGGATGAAAGAGAATCCTGAAGGAGGGAGGAGCAAAGTCCCTACGCATGGCGCTGGTGACCTAGTTTTCACCATGGTACTTGCCCAGGGCGCCACCGAAGTGGTTTTCACCGTTGGATGAAATTATTTCTCTTTACTTTTTTCGATTTTTCAATTTTTTTGTTGTCACAAGGCGCCTGTTTGCCAGGTTTTCACCAAGTGACGATTTTTTTGTTTTTATAATTTTTTTGTATTTTTAAATTAGGATATTCCGAAGAGCTATGTGTAGAACCTGCGAAGGTGCATGCTGTTGATAGGATCCTCCAAAGGTTCACCTTCTGTAGTAGAGAGCTGATATGCCCCAGATCCATATGCTGCTGTGATGATGTAAGGACCAAGCCAATTTGGTTCGAACTTGCCCTTCTTATCTCTGTCTTGCTGATTTTTGGGGTTCTCTTTGAGGACTAAGTCACCTACCTCAAATGTGCGAGGCTTGACCTTGTGATTGTAACTGCGACTCATTCGTTGTTGGTAAGCCTTGAGATGATTAAAAGCAGTGTGTCGTCGTTCCTCCAGCAGTTCTAGTTCTTGTAAGCGGGAGACCCTGTAGTCTTCATCGTTGATTATGTTTCTGAAGGAGACCCGTAAAGAAGGTAACTCGACCTCAATAGGCAAGATGGCTTCAGCGCCGTAAACAAGTGAGTAGGGTGTAGCTCCTGTAGGTGTGCGGACACTGGTACGATAGGCCCAAAGTGCGGGATTGAGTTGGACATGCCAGTTACGGCCAGCGTCGTCGACTGTCTTTTTAAGTATTTTGAGAATTGTTTTGTTAGACGCCTTAGCTTGGCCATTACCTTGGGGGTAGTATGGTGTGGAGAAATGGTGAGAGATATGGAAGCGCTCACAGAGTTCATGAACATCCTGGTTCTTGAAAGGACACCCATTATCAGTGATAATGGAAGTAGGAATCCCGTATCGGCAAATGATGTAGTTTAGGATGAAAGTAGCGATTTGTTTCCCAGTAACTTGTGTGAGAGGCACAGCTTCAATCCACTTTGTGAAATACTCTGTGGCTGTGATAATGAATTTATGTCCATTGGAAGAAGGAGGGTGAATCTTGCCTATGAGATCGAGTCCCCACTGACAAAAGGGCCAAGGAGATGCAAGTGGCTGTAGTTCTTGTGCTGGTGCATGTATAAGGTCTCCATGAATTTGACACTGCTTACACTTCTTGACAAACTGATATGCATCTTTTTCCAGAGTAGGCCAGTAGTATCCAGTCCTGATGAGTTTCTTAGCCAAGGTAGGACCACTAGTATGCGGACCACATATCCCTTCGTGCACTTCTCGTAACGCAATCTGAGCTTCGTCACTCTCTAAACATCTAAGAAGGGTGCCATCTAGACCTCGTCGGTATAGGATATCAGCTAGGATAACGTATCGGGAGGATTGGCGAATGAAAGTGCGGCGTTGGTTGTTCGATAGATCGGGAGGTAAGATATTGTCGCGAAGGTATGTGAATATGGAACCATATAACTGGGATTCAGGACCAACAACACATATCATTTCCGTAGGAGTGATCTCATATGATGGAATCAGCAGGTTGTCAACCAGGAACTCATAGCAGGTCTCATTTTGCGGTAGATCAATGAGCGAAGCAATTGTAGCCATGGCATCAGCAACACGATTCTGTTCTCTTGGTATCTGCTCAAACTCTATCTTTGCAAAGTGCTATTTCAGATCATCTACCAGTTGTTTGTAAGGCATTAGCTTTTCATCTTTTGTTTGATAATCATCAGTTGCTTGACGGATGACGAGTTGAGAATCCCCAAAAACACGAAGGTCTTGGATCTTCCACTGAACTGCAATTCTTAACCCAGTTGTTAATGCCTCGTATTCCGCTATATTGTTGGTGCAAGGAAATGATAAGCGGTATGACTTTGGTATAGAATCGCCTTGGGGAGTTATAAAGAGTATACCCGCTCCTGCCCCATGCTGTGTGTATGAGCCATCAAAGTATAGTTGCCATGGCTTTGCAGGTGATATTGTTAGAATGGACTCATCTGGAAATTCTGACTGTAGAGGAACATCATCTATCATGGGAGCATCTGCCAGTTGATCTGCGATGGCTTGTCCTTTTATGGCTTTTCTGTCCACGTATTCAATGTCGAATTCACTCAAAATCATTACCCACTTGGCCAGTCGCCCAGTAAGTGTAGCTTTGTTGAGAAGATATTTTAGTGGATCAATTCTGGCAATCAACTTAGTCTTGTGAGGGAGCATATAATGTCGTAATTTTTGTGAAGCAAAGACCACAGCGAGACATGCACGCTCAATTGGAGTGTAGTTCAGCTCATATCCCACCAATGTGCGACTGATATAGTAGACTGCTTTTTCCTTGCCGTCAGGTATTTGCTGTGCTAGGAGTGCCCCCAGTGCTGTTGGAGTAGCTGATATGTAAAGTAGCAATGGTTGATCCGGAATTGGTGGCATCAAAACTGGCGGGTTCAAAAGATAGTCTTTGAGTGCCTGAAAAGCCTGTTGACAGTTCTCATCCCATTTGAACTTGATGTTTTTGTGTAGCAGGTGCTGGAAAGGATTGCACTTATCTGCAAGTTGTGCTATGAATCTTCGTATGGACTGGAGTCTCCCTTGTAAAGACCGAAGTTGACTGATATTCTTGGGTGGCGGCATGTCCAAGATAGCCTTGACTTTTGCTGGATCAGCTTCTATTCCTCTTTTAGACACAATGAATCCTAGGAGCTTCCCGGAGGTTACTCCAAAGACACATTTCTTTGGGTTTAATCTTACCTTGTATTTTTCCAGCCTATCAAAAGCAACTGAAAGTATGTCCAAGTGTGTATTTCTGTCTATTGATTTAACCAAAAGGTCGTCAACATAATCTTCCACCGTTACATGCATGAGATCATGGAAGATAGTAGTCATAGCTCGTTGATACGTGGCACCTGCATTTTTCAGTCCAAAGGGCATGACATTCCAGCAGAAGGTTCCCCATGGACAAGTAAATGATGTTTTATGTTGATCTTCAGGTGCAATCCTGATCTGATTATATCCAGAGAATCCGTCCATTAAAGATAACATCTCATGGCCTGCTGTGAGATCAACAATTAAATCAATGTTTGGTAATGGGAAATCATCCTTCGGACAAGCCTTGTTGATATCCCTGAAGTCTGTACATATTCGGATGCTGCGATCTGGTTTGCTAACAGGTACTAAGTTGGAAATCCATTCAGGATAATCAATTGGGCGTATGAATCCGACATCCAGTAATTTCTCCAGCTCTGCCTTGACTAATAATGCCACTTGTGGATGCATTTTCCTCAATTTCTGTTTTACTGGTTTTGCCCCCAGTTTGACTGTTAAATGATGCATTACTAAATCGGGGTCTAGTCCAGGCATATCAGCATAAGACCATGCGAAGTTGACTTGTCGTTCCTTAAAGAAGCTTATGAACCTTGCTTTCTCGGCCTCTGTCAATGATTGAGCCAAAAATATGTTATGTGGAACCTCTGTTGTACCAATGTTTGTCTTTATAGTCTCCTCTACCAACATGGATGATTTTTCCTCGTATGATGATGGGAGAATGTCAAGCCTTCCATCTTCGGGCGCCTCAGAGAGGTTTTCACCCTTAGATACGTCCTTTCTTTTTACTTTTTTAGAGTCAGATAGCGCCACAGTGTGGTTTTTGCCATAAGACCCTTGCTTTGTTTTTATTTTCACATTTTTGCGACTAGAAGGCCCGACACCCTCACCAAAGTATGCCATGTTATTAAGCTCTATGGCGTATCCTGCTTTATGGTCTCCAAGAGGAAGATCATCGCGAATGCCAAGATAATCGACTATAGCTTCGTCATTTTGAAATGTATCAAGCTGTGCTGGTCCATCCTGATCCCAGTCAATGAGTTGGGGGTGAACGAGGGGAAGGTCTTTAGTGTTTTCAGAGTTCGCAAGGCTAATAGTGAAGATGTGGTTATATTCAGGTATGTCAAGATAGTCATCGAGGTCGTCAATGGCACTCTCCTCATCAGTTTTGATCGTGAGTGAGTCCAAATTATCATCACTAGTAGCACCCTCAGGGACAGGTGTCCTCATCCTATGTGATCTTGACCTAGGGCCTTGAAACGAAGCTTGTGCGGGATCCTTATGGGTCGGTTCTTGACCAACTCTGAATTTCTTGTAAAACTCCTCCTCCTCTGTAGGTTCCTCTGGCTCTCTAAATGTCTCGTTGAGCTCATAGTCGCTGGAGGATTTGTCTGAACCCCATTCCCATTCATTGGAATCTGTAGAATAGTCATCTTCTTGTTGAACTTCAGCCACTTTGACTCGCCATATCTGTTTTGTTCTTTTATTGTGAATCTTGGGATTTAGAAAACCAAGCCCCTTGGAGCGTTCCCTTCTTGTAGTTAGCTCAGGTTGTAAAGGCTCCATGACACCTTCTTTGCGTAGTCCGAGAGGGCTTTTTCCATCATACCCAAATCTTTGTAGAATTTTGAAACCTTTGCCATAGTTCTCACAGGGTATTATAATTTGATCATGTGTATCCTCTTTAGCGTCCTTATATAGCATTTTATATAAATTTTCTTCCTCTAGTTCGCCCCATTTTTGAAAGACGGTAGGATCCCATTTGAGTAGCATGATGGAGATTTGCTTATTAGGATGTGGCCTCCCATATTCCTTGGGAGAGGTCATGACTTGTCGTAAGGACATTGTTTGATTCAGAGTGTATTCTCCCATGCCTTTGTCTTGAAACTTGGCTCTAAGTTCACCTTGTTTGGATGTCGAGGGCTTTAATAACTCAGGATCAATATATGCTGAAGAAGGAGTAGCTTCACGATTGCTGGGAATGATAGTCTCAGTATGTGATCTCAAGTTATTGCAATATATGAATGGATTTGGATCACCATTGACCGTTACCTCGACTCCATTATGAGGAAACTTAATGCACTGATGATATGTTGATGGGACTGCCCTCATTTCATGAATCCACGGACATCCTAGCAATATGTTATACGTAAGGTCTAGATCCAGGACTTGACAAACCACATCCTTTGTGACTGGCCCTATTCTTAGTGGTAAGATGACCGTGCCCTTGGACGAACGCTCTTCATCATCATAAGCCTTAATAGTGATTTGTTTTGTAGAATTTACAGCTTTGTCAGAATATCCCAATTGTCTGATGGTGCTCAATGTACAAATATTAAGACCTGCTCCTCCATCTATCAGGACTCGCTTTATTCGGTGTTTATGTATGAAGGCTTCAATATGTAGAGGTGCATTATGAGGCTGACTTATGGAGGCGTCATCGGCTTCTGTGAATGTGAGGGAGTGTGGAACGGATAAATATCCCACCATGGCTTGAAACTGGTCCACGTTTAGATCAGTAGGGACAGCAGTATCTCTCAAGGTTTTGTCAAGGACAGCTTTATGTGCAGGAGATATACGTAAGAGCTCAAGAATAGAGATGAGTGTGGGTGTTTTCCCTAATTGCTCTACAAGGTCGTACTCAGGCTTAGTTGACGAAAGATTGGTATTCTTAGTAGAGGTACCCGGCAATGTGATCTTACCTCGACGGGTTGTAACATGACATTCAGAGGTAGATGTGGACGAAGATCCCACACCTTTTAGGACAATTTTGGGTCTTGGAGAAGAATTCTCAGGATTTTTATTTTTGATAGTAATGGTAGAAATATGATTGTCCATTGAGATGTGATTAATAGTGGAATCATAATTGTAAGATGTTCTGGTGTAATTGGCTTGATCATCTGTGACTTTGCCTTTTCCTTTGTCATGTTTTGGGAATGGTTCCTTAAACACCTCATGCTCTTGGTTAGATGAATGTCCCTCAATCTCAATATCTCCTCTGTCAATGAGATCTTGTACAATGTTTTTCAATCGATGGCAATTACTTGTCTTGTGACCCTTGCTCTTATGAAACTCGCAAAATTCATCCTCATTCCACCAATTTGGTTTGACCTTTGGTTCATATGGAGGAAAATCTGGGACTGTGATCACTTTGTTTGCTACAAGCTTTTTGAATACTGATTCAAGTGGTTCTCCCAATGGAGTGTACTTCCTTCGTGGTTTAGCAGCCGTTTGATTGTTCACTTGATTGTTGGTAGAACTTGAACCAGAAAAGACGAACTTTGGTCTTACTGTGTTGGCATCAACAACACCATCATTAACTGTGTTCTTGTTCTTGTTCCAAAATTTTGGTTTGTCCTTTCCTTTGAAGTCCTCTTTGTTTTCTTTGAATAGCTTGATAACTCCTTGTTCAATTAAGACCTTTTCTATTGCTAGGCCCTTTTCAATGACATCCTTGAATGTAGACAAACAAGCTTTTCTGAGATCATAGCCAATAGCCTTGTTAACATTTTGTGTGAACATCTCCACCATTTGTTTTTGCGGGATCTCACAAGAGCATCTGCTAGCTAGGTTTCTCCATCTTTGTAAAAATGACGCGAAAGATTCTCCTTCTTTTTGTTTCGTATTGCACAAGGTAGTAACTGAGACATCTGTTTCAATGTTGTAAGAAAAATGCTAAATGAATGCCTCTGCTAAGTCGCCCCATGACTTAATACCGGGAGGTAATTGAGAAAACCATTCCATAGCTTGATCTCCTAAGCTCTGTGGGAATAACCTCATCAAGTATGTTTCTTCTGCCGCTACCTCAATGCAAGCTGTGAAGAATTGTCTTATATGTGCCTTGGGGTCTCCTCTCCCTCTATATTTGTCGAATTTTGGTGTTACAAAGTGCGGAGGAAACGGAGGCATTGGAATGCTCTTATCAAATGGATAAGGGCATATATCTCTCATAGTATATGTGGGTTTTGATGTGCCCATGTCTTCCACTTTCTTTTGTAGATCTCTAATTTGTTGCTCCAAATTATTTTTGGGAGGAGATTGATTTCTTGTAGCATACCCCATGTTTGAAACACCCATTTGAGGAGGAGCTTGTTGCATGTATGGATGATACTGATCGTAAACATGTCCATATGGAGGTCTATATTGTTGCGACATGTATGGAGCACTTGGCATAACTTCTTGTTGAGGGACCCCATATCTGTTTTGTGTATATAAACCATATTCAATAGGCCTTTCATTTTCCATTGTGTTGCCCCCAATTTTGGCATGAGGTCTCCTTGTGTCAAAATTTTGAGGAAGTCCTTGAGTATCCATTTGTCTGGGTTGACCCATATCTTGAGCATGTGTTTGAGCATAAGGCCTCCATGATGGTCTTTGAGTGTAAGTATCATGCATTTGAGCTTGTGTATGTGGGATTGCTAGTTTCTGAAGCAAAACTGATGGTGACTCCGGCATCATATTATTTGGTCCTCCACTATTAGGTTGAGTTTGTTGTGAAGGTCTACTTTCCATAAGTTGAGATAAGTCAAAATCATGTGGTATTTTAGCTCCACTTTGTGCCATCATGTTTAGGAAATATTGACGATCTCTCCTCATTATCTCTTCAACCAATCTATTGAATTGAGGATCCATTATAGATTCTTGTATGTCTGCTGATAGTATTGAAGAATTGTCAACATTGTCATTGTGTGTAGCATTGTTGTTTATAGCGTTTGCGCTTTCCACATTTGGATTGTGTCTATAAACATTCATGTCTGGTAATGTAGTGTGCTCAGGATTGTAGAAGACATCATTGTCATACTCATAAGAACTCATGTTTACGGATTCTTGAGCTTCTTTGACTATTCTCCTAGATTTTTGAAGGCGGGTTTCAACCATGAACTAGATGTTTGGCAATATGTGAGAGACTAGACGGAAAATGACAAGAGTATGGAAGACCAAGAGTTGTATGGAGTGTAAATGAATCTTGAGGTGTACTTGCAATGTCCAAAGTATAAGACCAAGTATGTAAGTAGTAGAGTAGGTGTGACTTCCAAAGAGAGGATAGTTTCTCTTGATGAGGTAAGCTGACCTTGACTCTAAGTAAGACCAAATGAGACCCAAAGGTAAGAAACCTTGATGAGGGACCACTTAGCAAAGTGTTGTTGTATGTAGTGTGTTGACAAAGTATGATGAGGACAAGCAAGTGACCTTTTGACTCAAGTTTAGACAAGTATGAATGTAAAATGAGATGTGAAGCAATGATGGACTATGTGAGACCCAAAGACAGGTTGAATGCTAGATGAAATCTGAAGAGACAACCTAGGAAGCTCAAGTATGCCGAAACTGATTTCTTTTGTTTGTTTGACTATTAAAATTTTCAAATCCTGACACAGACGCCTCTGTATACTTCACAGACGCAGTTTTAAGACACAGACGCTACTCTGTTTAACGCAGACGTGATTCTGAGATTTTCCTGTTGATGTTTGTTGTGACTGTAACAGTTTTTGCAATTGTGGACACAGACGCGCCTGTATACTTCACAGACGCGATTCCCAGACACAGACGTGTCTCTGTTCAACACAGACGCAGATAAAAACACATACGCTATTATGTACTTCACAGACGCGTTTATCTGACACAGACGCGGTTTGAACAGACACAGACGCGTTTCTGTAACCTTCGTGCAATCTTTCCTATCTGTGAAGTTGTTTTGTTGTGACCAAATCTGATTGTTCGACTGTTTTTCGTGACAAGAGGACACAGTGCTGATGACTCAATGTTTGCTAGTGTTTAGACTCCAAAATGACTCCAAGAAAGTGTGTTGTTTGATGTAAAAAGTTTTTGCATACACTTGAAGACACAAAAGACACAATGTTTTGTTGTTTTGTCTTTGAGTGTTTGAATGTTTATCATAAGTCAAGCACAATTCTTATGGCTGGCCAAGACAATAGTTGTTGATCCCACATGGGGTTTTACCCCCGAGGCTACGCTATTCAGAGAGGATACTTAGATGCTTGACCTCACTGGCTCCACCCTCGGCACTCACTTCTCGGGTCAGCCAAGCATCAGTCCCCATGAAAACTCCCCATGGTGAACTTTGTATCTCTACTAAGAACCGTATGTGTGTGGGCCGCTACCAGAGGTCCGACCTCCTGCCCCAACAACTAGAAGGATTTGGGCCTCTAAAACAAAAAGGTGCTAGTAAGGGCATCCGCTCGTGTGGCCATACATGCAGCACTTTCAGCTCTGTAAATACAGAAGGCTCCCAGCCGGTAGGGGTTACGCCCTACAAATGATCAAATAAATTTGATCAAACGGGTTTATGGGGAGACATAGAGTCGGTATGAACTAATCAGCACACGTTATTCATAGTTTTCACCATGAATACATTTGATTATAGTGGTTTGGATGAGGTGGGTTTTCCTCGCTACCACTTGGGTCGTTCTCTTCTCACTAGTAGTCCTAATGACCACACGGGAAGACAGGCCCTCTAAAGAGTAAACAAAAAGAGCCTATTGCTCAAGACACAAAAGACAATGATTCAATTTTAGTGCACCAATTGAAGTGTTTGCTAAGCTATGAAACAAGGCACACAATAAAAATTACAAAACCCTAGCTAAGGCCCTGCAACAAAATTGTTAGTAGTTTGGATTGTTTCAAATGATAACCCCTTCCTGCAAGCACACAAGTTAGGTAAATTTTTAGAAAACCCAAAAAGACTTTGTGAAAAGGGGCCTTCAACAAAAACGTATTTGTCTCCAAAGCAAGCTGCAGAACTCAGGTTAGCTAGATCTGCAAAGGTTAGCCAAAAATAAACCAGATCTGAAACCCTAAGTACAAAATCCGAAAACCCGAATCGAAAAACTTGAAAAATTTGCAAAACAGAATGCACAGACGCTGTTATACCAGACACAGACGCGTCTGTCCGACATAGACGTGGTTCTGTAGTTCACAGACGCGGCCACAGAACACAGACGCTTCTTTCGGCTACAGACGTGATAAGATGATGCGCAGACGCGATTCGGAATCACAGACGTGATAAGATGATGCGCAGACGCGATTCGGAATCACAGACGCGTCTTTCGGAAACCTGCAAAAATAGAAAATGACAGAAACACAGACGCGATCCAAGATATCGCAGATGTCTCTGAAATAAAAAAACGCGATCCGAACACTCGCAGACGCGGAAAAAACCTAAAATGTCGTCGAAATCGTCCGATCTGCAACTTCAAAAATGCAAAATCTGCAACCAAAATGTTAAATGCAAAGGGACAAGAGTCTCACCGGACGTGCCAAAATGTATATGGTGAAAATGGATAACAATAAACAATAATATTGAAAGACTAAAATGGATTCAACCACCAAACCCTAGCCTAACAATGAACAAAGATCCACCATAACATATGAAGATTACCTAAGACAATGCAAATAACTCAAAATCACAAAGATTATACCATCACATGTCCACTAGGGTTTTGATCTCCATTCTTCCTATCTCCATTGATCTTGCTTGATATACTTGCTCTCAGATTTTTGTATGCACAAGAGCTCAACAAAGAACGGAATGTGGATGCACCTGATCTCTGACCGTACGGGCATACGTGCCAAAATGTATATGGTGAAAATGGATAACAATGATAACAATATTGAAAGACTAAAATGGATTCAACCACTAAACCCTAGCCTAACAACAACAAAGATCCACCATAACATATGAAGATTACCTAAGACAATGCAAATAACTCAAAATCACAAAGATTATACCATCACATGTCCACTAGGGTTTTGATCTCCATTCTTCCTATCTCCATTGATCTTGCTTGATATACTTGCTCTCAGATTTTTGTATGCACAAGAGCTCAACAAAGAACGGAATGTGGTTGCAAGTAGAATTGTAGTCTAGTCAATTGATCAAGTAATTAGGCATGTCTCATTAGGGATTAGGGTTTGACAATGAAGAAAGCATCTCCTTAAATAGAAGACACAATATGAAATGGAGGGTTAAGATTGAGAGGTGTAAAAAGAGAGGTCGGCTAGGATTAGAGGGTAGGTATAAGAAATACCAAAATAATGAAAGAGGTAGGTAGTGTAGGAAATAAGAGATGAATGACATGTGTCATGTGTAGAAAAAGATAATGAATTAATTAAATAAATAAAGATTTATTTAATTAATAGAAGAAGTAGGATAATTAAATAAATAAGATATTTATTTAATTTAGGAAAGGGATAATTTAAATAAATAAATGTATTTATTTAAATGAGAAATAAGGCTAGAAGAGGATAAATGAATTAATTAAATAAATAAAGATTTATTTAATTAATAGAAGAATTAGGCTTAGATAATTAAATAAATAAAATATTTATTTAATTAGACATGACAATTTTAGGTGTCTACAATCACTGTAGATCTTTCTCTCTCTCCTTTCTTCCTCTTTTGTGATCATTCTTCTATGTGTATCTGTGTTCTTCTATTGTTCCCTTAATTTCTACTTGGGGATGATGCAAAACATTGAGATCTTTTTTTGGTCTCTTTCATGTTGTCTCAAAAGATATCCTCTCTTCCCTTTCTTCTAAGGTAGCATCCTTCTTTGGGGGATGATGATTATTATATGCACATATACATACATGATATACATGAGTTATCATACAAAATACTGACCCCGAGGAAAGCGACACTACCTCATATTTTGTGTTCATTATCTTTGGGTTTATTCCTCGATTGGGGGCTAAATCCTTGCAATAATGTGCTCCCTTCTTCTCTCTATCTTGGGTGTATCCTACCTTAAAGTAATCGCTCCCAATAAGGTGTATGCAATCACTTTAACGTGGGGGCATACACTCCACTTATATTTTCCTTCTTGATACTTAGACTTAGTGAACTTTGTTTTTCTTTGTAATCTTTGGTATCCTTGCTTTCTTGACTCATAGTGAAGGGAACTTTGCTACTTGCAGTCATGGTTCTCCCCTTCTCAATCTTCCCTTTTAGTTTTTCAATCAAATTCGTAAGATCCTAAGTCCACTGGGGGCTTGGCACATCTTACCTCTATTGGTATTTTGTTGATGTTTAGTTGTGATTGTCATTGATGGACACACACTTATTTGATGTATGAGTTATTCTCAACCAGTAGTTGTTCCAACTTGTATTGTATGTCATTAAATGTATAGTCTTTGCTGGTAGAAGACTATCGATGTTTTGTAGAAGATGCTTATCGATCAAAGAATGACCAAAGACCTCAAGCAATATGAAGACCTCAAGCGGTATGAAGACCTCAAGCGGTATGAAGACCTCAAGCGGAATGAAGACCCCGAGCAGCAGTTAATCTTTTTGATCGGAATACTATGTTCTAGTTTTCCAGTCTTCATTCATTAATTGGTAATCAGTATATTGTGTTAAACTGGTATAATTGTAAAGTGTGATGGGTTATCATCCACCGACACTTTGGCAGTGTTTCTGTGTCATGTTACCAAATGTGTCTAGATGCATTGTACCTAGGAAATTATAGACTAATCTTATTGGACCGACATGAAATCAAGTTCCTATATGAGGACATCATGTCTAGGTTTTTAAAGTTGTTGATGTGTGTGAGTGTTGGAGAGAAGATTAGGTCTATGTGAGAAAAGGTATCTCACAATAGAGATTGAGAGTGCAAAATATAGAAGACTAAAGTAATGCTAGAATGCATTAACAAAGAGTTGTCAAGGGTCTAATCAAGCATTATGTGCTACTATCTAGATCATTCACTTGTTGATTACTAATATCTTCGACAAGTCTGAAACCCTTAACTGGGTAGGCCCAACCAAGCCTATTGTAAATCCTCTAACAAGGTGGTTCACAGTTGTGGATCTGAAATCCTCTAACAGGGTAGTCTTTAATAGGACTTATCTCCTAACAGAGATCTGGATTCCTAACAGGATCTATTCTGGTGAAGAAAATTGTAAGGCCTTAACCAGTCTAGTTACTATTCTACAGATAGTTGACTTGTGAGTTTTACTCACCGTGTTTTTTCCCATTTGGGTTTCTACATCAAAACATCTTGTGTCATGGTGATTGTGCTTCTATGGGTGAATGTTTTATCTACAATTTGGCTTGTTTGTGTTTTAATCGGTTTATTGTTTAATCTGCTACACCAGTCTATAGTTAAACTGCTTAAGAGTTTGGTTAAGTTTTTGGGTATACTAATTCAGCGCCCCCCCCCCCCCCCCCCCCGCCTCTCAGTATTCATCAATTGGTATCAGAGATAACCTTTCTATAATTCTAACCACTTGGAAGGAGATATGGGGGAATACAGCATGAGGGAACTCACTCATCATCTTACTGAGTCTGAGAGAGACTATGATAAACTCAAAATCAAGTATAAAGCCTCTTTAGCCAAGAGAAGAGAACTTGCTGAGGAATTGATGGAATTTACTAAAAACAGCTCTTCTGATGAAGCAGACATGGAAGCCCTATAGAGAAGTGGAGAAACTAAATGAATCCAAAACTAACCTAAGGAGAGAGTTAGAAGGACTGACTATTAGGATGAGTTGGGAGCTAGAAAATAGAAGAAAATTTGAAGATTTAGTGATGGACAAGGAGCATGAGATCTCTAAGTTGAAACAAGAGATTGGAACCATCACTGCTCATCTGCAAGAGGGTAATGAAGAGAAAGAAGAAATACAAGAAGACCTAAATGTTACTATCCCTCAGAATGAAACCTTGATGAAAAATAATGATGCTCTTTCCAAGGAACTTGCTGAATCAAAGGAGATACTTGCAAAGTTCAACCGGAGTGCTCCTAAGTTGGAACAAAAGCTAGAATCGGTGAAGCCATCAAAGGATACCACTAGACTTGGTTTTTCTGGATACAAGGAAGGTGAGACCTCTGGAACCAAGAGAGATACACCAAAGGAGCAATCGGCACCTAAGAACAATAGCAGGGGTAAAGGTAAGCAAAATTTTAAACTTGTTTGCTTTAACTGTCTTAAGGAAGGACATACTGTCAATGTATGTAGGAGAAAGGCTTACAATAACTTTCCTTACATACAAAATAATGTGGCTAGAAATGGTAGATTTAATGGTCACTGTTATGCATGCAACAAGTTTGGGTATAGAGATTTTGAGTGCAGGTCGATTATGAACAACTCAGGAAGTTATGCACCAAGATATAAAGGAATTGTCCCGGAACCTCCTATGAACTAGAACCCAAACTGATACCGAACCTATGACCACCAGTCAAATGGTTATGGAGCAGAAAACAGTTGGACAACAACCCATTTGATCAGTCATGGTAGCGGTCACACTACTGCAACATGCAGAAGGAAGAATGTAAATATCAACACTAGACCATGGAGAACACCTAGAATGGTATGCTTGTTGGCATAAGTGCAGAGTATGATAACATGGTGACATTGTGTGTTGTCAAGAGTGAACCAATAATATGCTCAATAGAACCGATCTATTAAAGTTAAACAACTGGCAATGTGGACCGGTATAATGTTGTAAACTGGCATATGTGCAAAAGGTGAAGCAATGTGTTTGTCCAAGTGAACCGGTATATCGAAGTGAGAACCAAAACTGATATGTCAGAATGAGAACCAGTATTCGAAATGTTTTGTTTCAAGGGTTCATATGGCATGACTACCGGTTGGTAGTCTCAGTCTCAGGGTTCCTGGTTGAAGTGTTCCAAGCCTATGTGACTCAACCGATGACATTGTGTGATGAGTTAGCATTGTAATGAAGAACAGATCATGTTGCCATGATAGCCTTGTGCATGTGAAGGATCTTGCATGAAGGAGATTGCTCCTATCTACATTGGGAATGTGCGAAGTCTATAAATGGTGAAAACGCATGATGGGTTATCAGCCGCCATGAATGCGGTGGAGAATGAATGATGGAGAATGTCTTGAGATCAGTTCAAAACTATTGCATTTAATGCAATATGCTCAACTATTATGATTGAACCATTTGAATTGCTTAATCTAAAAAATTTAGGGTTTAGGGTTTTTGCTACTAACCTATCTATTTCCTATAAGGTCGATGTTGTGTTTCTTTTTGAGGTTGTTGGCAAATTTGGTGTGTGTATCTAAGTACAGAGATATGTGATTCTTGCCAAACCGGATAAGAGGACTAATACATGCAGAGTGTGAGTGCAGAAGGAGAAGAGGAACTAAAGCGGATCTGCATTGGCATTGAGTGTTATTACCAGATCATTGTAATACCTGTTGATCTCTAATCACCTCAACAGTTGGAAAATCCCTTAACAGGGTAGCTTTAACCAGCTTGTTGTAAATCCTTTAATAGGGTGACTCAAATTCATTGAGTTCTTGAAATCCTCTAACAAGCTAACCTCTAACAAGGTTTAACCCTTAATCGTTTGACTTGGCTCCTAACAGAGCAGACTTCTAAAGAGTTCAAAAATAGCTTGTGGGTATTCATCCCCATCGTGGTTTTTCCCAGTTGGGTTTCCACGTGAAAAATCAGTGTGTCATGTGATGATTTAAGTGATTTGTGTCTGAAGGTAAATCATCCTAAACTAGTTGTTATTATATTTCTGATGATAGATTATCTGTTCAAGCATAAGGGTGAAATGGAAGTGTAGTATTAGGTTGAGTGGAAAGCTAAGTAATCAACCAGTTAATGCTTGTCACAGTCATTCTTAGCTTTACCGATTGTACTCTGTTTCAGACCGATGTTACTGTTTGCCCGTCATTTGCTTTGTTTGTTGTCTAACCGATTTTAGGAAAGTGTTTTTGATGGTACTAATTCACCCCCCCCTCTCAGTATCGGTCTGGTACTAATTGTTCATCATTGAGTTATCAATTAGTATCAGAGCACCCTCCAGGTCCTCTGTGTTGTAAGCTTAACCACTTGAGGGAAAGATCCTATTGGAATGATGAAGAGGGAAGGTCCAAAGTTCAATAGAGATAATTTCAAAATATGGAAGGATAGAATGAAGATATACATCAGAAGCATGGGTGCTCAACATTGAAGCTATGTTGAGAATGCTTATGTTATTCCTACTGGTACTCTCACCGATTGTCAAAAGAGAGAGAGACCAAGGAGAATGGGCAAGTCATGGAAGCCCTAATTAGTAGCTTATCTGATATTGAGTTTATTGATGTCCAGGATAAAGATAATCCCAAAGAAGTATGGGATACTCTTGAGAATATCTATGGCAGTGATGAGCATGTAAAATAAGCTACGAAAGAAAGCCTTAGAGGGAAGTTTGAAGACATGCAGATGGTTGAAGGTGAGACCATTCAACAATATGGAATAAGAATCAAGACTATTGTTGGAGACATCAAGAGTGTGGGAGGAAAAATGCAAGATTCTACTGTTATTAGTAAAGTCCTGAGGTCCTTGTTATCAATCTATGCAATAAGGGTTGCTGATATTCAAGAGTTGAGATCAATAGACAAGACTAAGGTATCCCTAGACTCCATCATTGCAAAATTAACAACATATGAGCTAAATAGTTTTGATGGCAGTGTTCTGAAGACTGAATTATCTTTTAGAGCATCTTTTGCACCATCTAGAAAAGGGAAAGAAGCAAGCACCAACGGTGAACCAAGACAGAGCAGAGAAATGGATGATGAGGAGATTCTAATGTAATTTGAAGCTCTTCTTGCCAAGAGACTATTGGCATTATGTGGACTGGTATGAGGACATGATGACATTGTATGTTGTCATTGATGTCAATACACTGAAGAGAGAAGCTGTATGTTACCTAGAACTAGTATATGTAAGAACCAATATAACATTGTGAACTGGTATATGTGCTATGTTTGTTCAAGATGAACCGACATGTTGGTATGGGAACCAGCACATGGAAGCTTTGTATGACTACCAGTTGGTAGTCTCAACTTTAGGGTTTCTAGTTGAAGTGCTTCAAGCCTATGTGACTCAACTGATGACTTTGTGTGATGAGTTAGCATTGTAATGAAGAATAGATCGTGTTGCCATGTCAGCCTTGTGCGCGTGAAGGATCTTGCATGAAGGAGATTATTCTTATCTACCTCAGGAATATGCGAAGTCTGTAAATGATGAAATGCATGATGGGTTATCAGCCACCATGAAAGTGGTGGAAAATGAATGATGGAGAACGTCTTGAGATCGGTTCAAGACTGTTGCATTTAATGCAATGTGCTCAACGGTCAAGATTGAACCATTTGAATTGCTTAACCTAATAGGTTTAGGGTTTAGGGTTTATGCTACCAACCTATCTATTTCCTATAAGGTTGATGTTGTGTTTCTTTTTTAGGTTGTTGGCAAAAAGTTGTGTGTGTGTGTGTATCCAAGTGAAGTGATACATGATTCTTGCCAGACTAGAGGAGAGAAGTGATACCTGCAGAGTATAAGTGCAGAAGGTGAAGAGGAGCTAAAGCGGATCTTCATTGGCATTGAGTGTTGTTACCAGATCATTGTAATACCTATTGATCTCTAACCACTTCAATAGTTGAGAAATCCCTTAACAGGGTATCTTTAACCGGCTTACTGTAAATCCTTTAACAGGGTGACTCAAAACCATTGAGTTCTTGAAATCCTCTAACAAGGTAACCTTTAACTGGGTTTAACCCTTAACCGGGTATTCTAGCCATCCCTTAACCGAGTGATCCTTAACAGGATCAGTTCCTAATAGAACCTATTGTATTAGTCTTTAACCGGACAAGGCTCCTAAGAGAGAGAACTTCTAAAGAGTTCAAAAATAGCTTGTGGGTATTCATCCCCACCATGGTTTTTCCTAGTTGGGTTTCCACGTGAAAAATCTATGTGTCATGTGTGGTGTTATTCATGTGATGGTTTAAGTGATTTATGTCTGAAGGTAAATCATGTTGATCTAGCTATTTACATATGTTTGATGATAGATTACCTATTCATGCACTAGGGTGAAATGGAAATGAAGTATTAGATTGTATAAAAAGATAAGTGTCAACCGGTTTATGCTTGTCTCAGTTATTCTGGGTTTTGCCGATTGTACTTTGTTTAAGACCAGTGTTACTGTTTGCTTGCCAAAACAAAGTGTTTGCTGACAAACCAGTTTTAGTAAAGTGTTTTTGCCTATACTGATTCATCCCCCCCCCCTCTCAGTACTAATTTGGTACTATCCATTCATCATTGAGTTATCAATTGGTATCAGAGCTTCCTCTAGGTCCTCTGTGTTATAAGCTTAACCGCTTGAGGAAAAGATCCCAGTCCAATGATGAAGTTGGAAGGTCCAAAGTTCAATAGAGATAATTTTATTATATGGAAAGATAGAATGAAGATATACATTAGAAGCATGGGTGCTCAACACTGGAGCTATGTTGAGAATGCTTATGTTTCCCCTACGGGTACTCTCACCGATGACCAAAAGAGAGAGATGCAAGAGAATGGGCAAGTCATGGAAGCCCTAATTATTAGTTTCTCTGACATTGAGTTTATTGATGTCCAAGATAAAGTAAATCCCAAAGAAGTATGGGATACTCTTGAGAATATCTATGGTGGTGATGAGCATGTAAAACAAGCTAAGGAAGAAAGCCTTAGAGGGAAGTTTGAAGACATGCGGATGGTTGAAGGTGAGACCATTCAACAGTATGGGATAAGAATCAAAAATGTTGTCGAAGATATCAAGAGGGCAGGTGGTAAAATGGAAGATTCCACTATGGTAAGCAAAGTTCTAAGATCCTTATTACCGGTCTATGCAATAAGGGTTGCTGCTATTTAGGAGTTGAGATCAATAAACAAGACTAAGGTATCCCTAGACTCCATTATTGCAAATTTGATAGCCTATGAGCTAAATAGTTTTGATGGTAGTGTTCAAAAGACTGAATCAGCTTTTAAAGCTTCTGTTGTACCATCCAGAAAAGGAAAAGAAGCAAGCACCAGTGGCGAACCAAGACAGAGAAGAGAAATGGATGATGAGGAGTCTCTGATGGAATTTGAAGCTCTTCTTGCCAAGAAACTTCCTAAAGGAACCAGTAAATATAGAGGTAAGCTCCCTTTGAAATGCTTTTCTTGTAACCGGATAGGACATATTGCTATAAACTGTCCTAATGGTGACAACAAAGACAAACCAGAAAGGTTCAAGAAATTCAAAGGAGGAAACCGGAGAAACTATTTTGTGGCAGTTGATGAAGGTGTCACAGATGAGGAATCAGAAGATGAAGAAAATGAAGATATTGTGTTTGTTGTTGTCAAGGAAGATGTGTCAGACAAGAAGGCTCTTGTCTCCCGCTTTGATAATTCCAATGAGTGGATTATTGATAGTGGTTGTTCTCACCATATAACTAGTGACCGGAGCAAGTTTCTATCCTTGGAAGAGTATGATGGTGGTGTGGTTCACTTTTGTAATGATGCACCATGTATGGTCAAAGGTAGAGGGTCCATCTCTTTGAATGGAAAGAGAAGTGCTGACAATGTGTATTGGGTTGATGGTCTCAGACACAATCTTCTAAGTGTTGCCCAGCTGACTAATAGTGGTCTCACTCTGGAATTCAAGAATGGAGTGTGCAGAATCAAGGCAAAGAATGGTGAATTGATGGCCACTGGCATGTAGACCAAAGGTAACCTATTTCAGTTGAATGAAAAATATCAGTACATGTCTTATGGCCAAGTTTGATGACAGCTAGATATGGCATAGGAGACTCTGCCATGTAAACTTTGATAACATTGTGAAGGACAGTAAGATCAAGGTAGTTAAAGGGTTGTCGGTGCTGAGAAAACCTAAAAATACCTTGTGCAAAGAGTGTCAACTGGGGAAAATATCTTCCTCAAACTTTAAAGGTAAACCTTTCACTGCTGACAATTCACTTGATCTTGTGCATACTAATTTGTGTGGTCCTATGAAAACTAGGAGTGTGCAGGGTGATAGGTACTTCATGTTTCTCACTGATAACTTCTCAAGAATGATGTGGGTCACATTATTGAAAGATAATTCTGAAGCTTTTGGAAAGTTCAAATCTTTCAGATCATTAGTGGAGAAGGAAAGAGGTAAAAGGATCAAGTTCCTTAGAACTAATCGAGGAGAATTCACTTTCGGTGAATTCAACAAGTACTGTGATGAACACGGCATTAAGAGGCAACTGTCTGCCCCCTGGACTCCATATCAGAATAGCCTAGAAGAGAGGAATAACTGGACTATGGTTGAAGCAGCAAGAACAATGTTGATTCAAGGAAAGGTTGCTCACACCTTTTGGAGAGAAGCAGTGAGCACTGTAGTCTACAAAATGAACTGGGTACTCATCAAGAAAGGTAAGGATAAAACTCCTTATGAGTATTGGACTGATAAGACACCTATGGTTAGCTACTTTAGAGTGTTTGGTAGCAAATGTTACATCAAGAGGAGCGAACACCAGAGCAAAATTGATGCAAAATGTGATGAGGGAATATTCCTAGGGTATTCCACCAAGAGAAAAGCTCTCAAGTGTTTCAATAATAGGACTCAAATAATTATGGAAAGCATCAATGTGAGAGTTGATGAAACCTCTGAGAAAACTGAGGAAACTGGCAATGAGCAAGAGGTAAATGAACTGGTTGTAACCTTTTAGGAACCTATTGTCAGTCAACCAAGTACCAGTAACAGTGTTCCTACACCGATAGATGTAGATGTTGATACTGATGGAGAAGAGGATGAAGAAGAAAAGAAAGAGGAATCTGTTAAGACCATTCCTTGGTATTTCAAGCTGAATCATGATCCTAAGCAGATCATAGGAGATAAGGATGCAAGAATGCTTACAAGAAGAAAGGTCAGAGAAAACTCATGTATGATTTCTGAATTTGAGCCTAAATCATTCAAAGGGGCACATAAAGATGAAGACTGGATCAAAGCAATGCAAGAGGAACTTGACAAGATAGATAAAAATGGTACATGGTCTTTGGTACCCAGACCAGAGCATAAAAATGTCATCGGTACCAAATGGGTTTTCATAAATAATTTGAAAGAGGATGGCACAGTGATTAGAAACAAAGCCAGACTAGTGTGTAAAGGATATGCCCAAGAAGAAGGAGAACACTATGGAGAAACATTTGTTCCTGTAGCCAGATTGGAAGGAGTTCGTATGCTTCTTGCATATGCATCTTTTAAAGGATTCAAAGTATATCAAATGGATGTAAAATCTGCATTCCTAAATGGTGTACTTGAAGAGGAGGTGTATATGGAGCAACTAGATGGGTTTTCCCTATCTAAAGATAGTGACATGGTGTGTAGGCTACATAAAGCCTTATATGGTCTAAAGCAGGCACCTAGAGCATGGTATGAACATCTGCACTCCCATCTTGTGAAAATTGGATTTGAGAGAACAAGCGAAGATAGCAATATCTACTTGAAATCTGAAGGAGATCAGATCCTGATCTGTGAGGTATTTGTTGATGACATTATCTTTGGTGGAGATGACAAGATGAGTCATGAGTTTGTAGATAAGATGAAGAAAGAGTTTGAGATGTCACTCATAGGGGAGATTAAGTTCTTCATTGGACTATAGATTTAGCAAATGAAAGATGAAATCTTTATCACTCAGTCCAAGTATGTCAAAGAGATGTTGAAGACCTTTGGCATGGAAGACAGTAAACCGGTTGGTACACCAATGTTGACCGGTTGTAAACTATCCAAAGAGGATGACTCAGCATTGGTTAATGAGAAGGAATACCGATCAAAGATTGGTAAGTTGTATTATGTAGTGCATAGCAGACTGGATATTGC